>NW_019234190.1:24237-166733 GCF_002742605.1 Olea europaea var. sylvestris
TCTGAATGGGCTAAAATTTGACTGATTGATCAGAAACAAAAATCGTGCCGGGGGCAATTTCGTCATTTTTCGCGATGGTGTCTGAATGGGCTAAAATTTGACTGATTGATCGGAAACAAAAATCGCGCCGGGGGCAATTTCGTCATTTTTCGCGACGGTGTCGGAATGGGCTAAAATTTGACAGATTAATCGGAAACAAAAATCGAGCCGGGGGAAATTTCGTCATTTTTCGGGACGGTGTCGGAATTGGGAAAAATATGACTGATTGATCGGAAACAAAAATCGCACCGGTGGCAATTTCGTCATTTTCCGCAACAGTGTCGGAATGGGCCAAAATTTGACCGATTGTTAGGAAACAAAAATCACGCCGGGGGGAATTTCGTCATTTTTCGCGACGGTGTCTGAATGGGCTGAAATTTGACTGATTGATCGGAAAGAAAAATCGCTCCGGGGGCAATTTGGTCATTTTTCGCGACGGTGTCTCAATAGGATAAAATTTTACTGATTGATCTGAAACAAAATTCGCGCCGAGGTAAATTTCTTTATTTTTCGCGACGGTGTCCGAATGGGCTAAAATTTGACTGATTGATCGGGAACAAAAATCGCGCCGGGGGCAATTTCGTCATTTTTCGCGACGGTGTCTGAATGGGCTAAAATTTGATTGATTGATCGAAAACAAAAATCGCGCCAGGGGCAATTTCGTCAATTTTCGCGACAGGGTCGGAATGGGCTAAAATTTGATAGATTAATCGGAAACAAAAATCGAGCCAAGGGAAATTTCTTCATTTTTCGCGACGGTGTCGGAATGGGCTTAAATTTGACTGATTGATCGAAAACAAATATCGCGCCAGGGGCAATTTCGTCATTTTTCGCGACGGTATCTGAATGGGCTAAAATTTGACTGATTGAACGGAAACAAAAATCGCACCGGGAGCAATTTGGTCATTTTCGCAACGGTGTCGGAATGGGCTAAAATTTGACAGATTCATCGGAAACAAAAATCGAGCCGGGGGAAATTTCGTCATTTTTCACGACGGTGTCGGAATGGGCCAAAATTTGACTGATTGATCGGAAACAAAAATCGCGTCGGGGGCAATTTCGTCATTTTTCGTGATGGTGTCGGAATGGGCTAAAATTTGACAGATTAATCGGAAACAAAAATCGAGCCGGGGGAAATTTCATCATTTTTCGGGACGGTGTTGGAATTGGCCAAAATTTGACTGATTGATCGGAAACAAAAATCGCGCCGGGGGGAATTTCGTCATTTTTCTCGACGGTGTCAGAATGAGCTAAAATTTGACAGCTTGATCGGGAACAAAAATCGCGCCTGGGGCAATTTCGTCATTTTTCGCGACTATGTCGGAATGGGCTAAAATTTGACAGATTCATTGGAAACAAAAATCTCGCCGGGGGCAATTTCGTCATTTTTCGCGGCGGTGTCGGAATGGACTAAAATTTGACAGATTAATCGGAAACAAAAATCGAGCTAGGAGAAATTTCGTCATTTTTCGGGACGGTGTCGGAATTGGCCAAAATTTGACTGATTGATCGGAAACAAAAATCGCACCGGTGGCAATTTCGTCATTTTTCGCGACAGTGTCGGAATGGACTAAAATTTGACAGCTTGATCGGGAACAAAAGTCGCGCCGGGGGCAATTTCGTCATTTTTCGCGACGGTGTCGGAATGGGCTAAAATTTGACTGATTCATTGGAAACAAAAATTGCGCCGGGGGCAATTTCGTCATTTTTCGCGGCGGTGTCGGAATGGGTTAAAATTTGACTTATTGATCGGAAACAAAAATCGCGCAGAGGGAAATTTTGCCATTTTTCGCGACGGTGTCGGACTGGGCTAAAATTTGAGAGCTTGATCGAGAACAAAAATCGCGCCGGGGGCAATTTCGTCATTTTTCGCGACGATCGGAATGGTCTAAAATTATACAGATTAATCGGAAACAAAAATCGCGCCGTGGGCAATTTTTTCATTTTACGCGGCGGTGTCGGAATGGACTAAAATTTGACAGATTAATCGGAAACAAAAATCGAGCTAGGAGAAATTTCGTCATTTTTCGGGACGGTGTCGGAATGGGCTAAAATTTGACAGATTAATCGGAAAGAAAAATCGAGCTAGGAGAAATTTCGTCATTTTTCGCGACGGTGCCGGAATCGGCTAAAATTTGACTGATTGATCGGAAACAAAAATCGCACCGGTGGCAATTTCGTCATTTTTCGCGACAGTGTCGGAATGGACTAAAATTTGATAGCTTGATCGGGAACAAAAGTCGTGCCGGGGGCAATTTCGTCATTTTTCGCGACGGTGTCGGAATGGGCTAAAATTTGACTGATTCATTGGAAACAAAAATCGCGCCGGGGGCAATTTCGTCATTTTTCGCGGCGGTGTCGGAATGGGTTAAAATTTGACTTATTGATCGGAAACAAAAATCGCGTCGAGGGAAATTTTGCCATTTTTCGCGACGGTGTCGGACTGGGCTAAAATTTGAGAGCTTGATCGAGAACAAAAATCGCGCCGAGGGCAATTTCGTCATTTTTCGCGACGATGTCGGAATAGTCTAAAATTATACAGATTAATCGGAAACAAAAATCGCGCCGTGGGCAATTTTTTCATTTTTCGCGGCGTTGTCGGAATGGGCTAAAATTTGACTGATTGATCGGAAACAAAAATCGCGCCGGGGGAAATTTTGTCATTTTTTGCGACGGTGTCGGAATGGGTTAAAATTTGAGAGCTTGATCGGGAGCAAAAATCGCGTCGGGGGCAATTTCGTCATTTTTCGCGACGATGTCGGAATGGTCTAAAATTATACAGATTAATTGGAAACAAAAATCGCGCCGGGGGCAATTTCATCATTTTCGCGGCGTTGTCGGAATGGGCTAAAATTTGACTGATTGATCGGAAACAAAAATCGCACCGGGGGCAATTTCGTCATTTTTCGCGACGGTGTCTGAATGGGCTAAAATATGATTGATTGATCGGAAACAAAAATCGGGCCGGGGGCAATTTCGTCATTTTTCGCGACAGTGTCGGAATGGGCTAAAATTTGACAGATTAATCGGAAACAAAAATCGAGCCGGGGGAAATTTCGTCATTTTTCGCGACGTTGTCGGAATTGGCTAAAATTTGACTGATTGATCAGAAACAAATATCGCGCCGCAAAAATTACGCTCAATTCTTCGAACGCCGACAATCCTAATATGCAAGTGCCCGTTCCTCAAAAAATGGCCAAAATTCCTCATACGTCATTGATAAAGCTATGAGTACAATCCAAAACGGTCGCTACATTTTCGAAAAGTACTTATGGGGCCAAAACGAACACAGTGCGCAAAAGTTACGCTCAATTCTTCGAACGCCGACAATCCGAATATGCAAGTGCTCATTTATCAAAAAATGGTCGAAAATCCTCATCGTCACGATAAAGTCGTGAGTTCAATCAAAAACAGTCGCTACCTTTCCGAAAAGTACTTATGGGCCAAAAACGAACACCGTCGGTAAAAGTTACACTCAATTCTTCGAACGCCGACAGTCCAAATATGCAAGTGCTCATTCTTTGGAAAATGGCCAAAATCCCTCATACGTTACTACGAAACCATGAGTTCAATCCATAACGGTCTCTACATTTTCGAAAAGTACTTATGGGCCCAAAATGGACACCGTGTGCAAAATTTACGCTCAATTCTTCAAACGCCGACAATCCAAGCGTTCCAAATATGCAAGTGCTCATTCTTCAAAAAATGGCCAAAATCCCCCATACGTCATGACGAATCCATAGGTTCAATCCAAAACTATCGCTACATTTTTGTAAAGTACTTATGGGCCCAAAACGTACACCGTGTGCAAAAGTTACGCTCAATTCTTCGAACGCCGACAATCCAAATATGCAAGTGCTCATTCTTCGAAAAATGGCCAAAAATCCTCATACATCACAATGAAGCCATGAGTTCAATCCAAAATGGTCGCTACATTTTCGAAAAGTACTTATGGGCCAAAAACGGACACCGTCTGCAAAAGTTACGCTAAATTCTTCCAACGCCGACAGTCCAAATATGCAAGTGTTCATTCTTCAGAAAATGGTCGAAATCCCTCATACGTCACGATGCAACCATGAGTTCAATCCATAACCGTCGCTACATTTCCAAAAAGTACTTATGGGCCCAAAACGGTTACCATGTGCAAAAGTTATGCTCAATTCTTCGAACGCCGACAATCCAAGCGTTCCAAATATGCAAGTGCTCGTTCTTTGAAAAATGGCTGCAATCCCAATTGCGTCACCACGAAGTCGTGAGTTCATTCCAAAATGGTCGCTACATTTCCAAAAAGTGCTTATGGGCCCAAAACGGATACCGTGTGCAAAAGTTACGCTCAATTCTTTGAACGTCGACAATCCTAATATGCAAGTGCCCATTCCTCGAAAAATGGCTGAAATTTCTCATACGTCACGATGAAGCCATGAGTACAATCCAAAATGGTAGCTACATTTTTGAAAAGTACTTATGGGCCCAAAACGAACGCCGTGTGCAAAAGTTACGCTCAATTCTTTGAATGCCGACAATCCAAATATGCAAGTACTCGTTCTTCGAAAAATGGCCGAAGTCCCTCATACGTCACGGTGAAGTAGTGAGTTCAATCCAAAACCGTCGCTACATTTTCGAAAAATACATATGGGCCAAAAACGTACACTGTAAGCAAAAGTTACGCTCAATTCTTCGAACGCCGACAATCCAAGCGTACCAAGTATGTAAGTGGTCATTCTTCGAAAAATAGCCAAAATCGTTCATACGTCACGATGAAGCCATGCGTTCAATCCAAAACGGTCACTACATTTTCGAAAATTACTTTTGGGCCAAAAACGAACACCGTCTGCAAAAGTCACCCTCAATTCTTCGAACGCCGACAATCTGAATATGCAAGTACTCGGTGTTCAAAAATGGATGAAATCCCAATTATGTCTCAACGAAGTCATGAGTTTAATCTAAAACGGTCGCTACATTTTCGAAAAGTACTTATGGGCCCAAAACGAATACCTTGTGCAAAAGTTAAGCTCAATTCTTCGAGCGCCAACAATCCAAATATGCAAGTGCCCGTTCCTCGATAAATGGCCGAAATTCCTCATACGTCATGATGAAGTCGTGAGTTCAATCCAAAATGATCGCTACATTTTTGAAAAGTACGTATGGGCCAAAAATGGATACTGTCTACAAAAGTTACGCTCAATTCTTCGAACGCCGACATTTCAAATATGCAGGTGCTTGTTCTTCAATAAACGGTCGAAATCCCCATACGTCATGACGAATCCATCAGATCAATCCAAAATAGTCGCTACATTTTTGAAAAGTACTTATGGGCCCAAAACGGACACTATTTGCAAAAGTTACACTCAAGTCTTCGAACGTCGACAATCCAAGCGTTCCAAATATGTACGTGCTCGTTCTTCGAAAAATGGCTGAAATCCTCGATACGTCATGACGAACCCATGGGTTCAATCTAAAACTGTCATTATATTTCTGAAAAGTACTTATGGGCCCAAAACGGATACCTTGTACAAAAGTTACGGTCAATTCTTCGAACGTTGACAATCCAAATATGCAAGTGCCCGTTCGTCGAAAAATGGCCGAAATTCCTCATACGTCACGATGAAGCCATGAGTTCAATCCAAAACGATCGCTACATTTTTGAAAAGTACTTATGGGCCAAAAACGGATACCGTCTGCAAAATTTACGCTCAATTCTTCGAACATCGACAATCCAAATATGCAAGTACTCATTCTTTGAAAAATGGCCGAAATGCCTCATACGTCATGACGAGGCCATGAGTTCAATCAATAACGATCGCTACATTTCCGAAAAGTACTTATGGCCCAAAACGGACACCGTGTGCAAAGTCACGCTCAATTCTTCGAACGCCGACAATCCAAACATGCAAGTGCTTGTTCTTCGATAAACGGCTAAAATCCCTAATATGTCACGACAAAGCCATTAGATCAATTGAAAACGGTCGCTAGATTTTTGGAAAGTACTTATGGCCCATATCGGACACCGTTTGCAAAAGTTATGCTCAATTCTTCGAACGTCGACAATCCAAGCGTTCCAAATATGCAAGTGCTCGTTCGTCAAAAAATGGCCAAAATCCCCCATACGTCACGATGAAGCCATGGGTTCAATCCTTAACTGTCGCTACATTTTCGAAAAGTACTTATGGGCTCAAAACGGACACTGTGTACAAAAGTTACTCTCAACCCTTCGAACGTCGACAATCCAAGCGTTCCAAATAAAAAGTGGTCGATCTTCAAAAAATGGCTAAAATCCCTCACACGTCACGATGAAGCCATGAGTTCAATCCAAAATGGTCGCTACAGTTTCGAAATTTACTTATGGGTCCAAAACGGACACCGTGTACTAAAGTTATGCTCAATTCTTTGAACGCCGACAATCCAAGTGTTCCAAATATGCAAGTGCTTATTTTTCGAAAAACGATCGAAATCTCTCATACGTCACGAGAAGCGGTGAGTTCAATCCAAAATAGTCGCTACATTCTCGAAAAGTACTAATGGCCCTAAAACGTACACTGTGTGCAAAAATTACCCTCAATTCTTTGAACGCAGACAATCCAAACATGCAAGTGCTCGTTCTTCGAAAAATGGATGAAATCCCAATTACGTCACAATGAAGCAGTCAGTTCAATCCAAAATGGTCACTTCATTTTCGAAAAGTACTTATGGGTCCAAAACGGATATCATGTGCAAAAGTTACACTCAATTCTTCGAACGCCGACAATCCAAATATGCAAGTGCTCGTTCTTCGAAAAATAGCCAAAAATCCTCATACGTCACGATGAAGCCATGAGTTCAATTCAAAACGGTAGCTACATTTTCGAAAAGTATTTATGGGCGAAAAACGGACACGGTCTGTAAAAGTTATGCTCAATTCTTCGAAAGTCGACAATCCAAATATGCAAGTGCTCATTCTTGGAAAAATGGCCAAAATCCCCCATACATCACGACAATGCCATGAGTTCAATTCAAAATGGTCGTTACATTTTCGAAAAGTACTTGTGGGCCAAAAACGAACACCGTCTGCAAAAGTTATGCTCAATTCTTCGAACGCCGACAATCCTAATATGCAAGTGCCCGTTCCTCGAAAAATGGTTGAAATTCGTCATACGTCACGATAAAGCCTTGAGTACAATCCAAAACGATCGCTACATTTTTGAAAAGTAATTATGAGCCCAAAATGGACACCGTGTGCAAAAGTTACGCTCAATTCTTCGAACGCCGACAATCCAAATATGCAAGAGCTCGTTCTTCAAAAAATGGCCGAAAACCCTCATACGTCATGATGAAATCGTGAGTTCAATTCAAAACGGTCGTTACATTTTCGAAAAGTACTTATGGGATAAAAATGGACACTGTTTGCAAAAGTTACGCTAGATTCTTCGAATGTCGACAGTCCAAATATGCAAGTGCTTATTCTTGAAAAAAGGCCAAAATCCCTCATACATCACGATGAAGCCCTGAGTTCAATCCATAACGGTCGCTACATTTTCAAAAAGTACTTATGGGCCCAAAACGGACATTGTGTGTAAAATTTACTCTCAATTCTTCGAACGCCGAAAATCCAAGCATTCCAAATATGCAAGTGCTCGTTCTTCGAAAAATGGACAAAGTCCGTCATACGTCACGGTGAAGTAGTGAGTTCATTCCAAAACGGTCGCTACATTTCCAAAAAGCACATATGGGCCAAAAACGTACACCGTGAGTAAAAGTTACGCTCAATTCTTCGAACGCCGACAATCCAAATATGTAAGTGCTCATTCTTCAAAAAATGGCCAAAATCCCTCATACGTCACGTCGAAGCCATGAGATAAATCCATAATGGTCACTACATTTTCGAAACGCACTTATGGGCCTAAAACGGACGATGTCTGAAAAAGTTACGCTCAATTCTTCGAACGTCGACAATCCAAATATGCAAGTGCCCGTTCTTCAAAAATGGCCGAAAATCCTCATACGTCACGATGAAGCTGTGAGTTCAATCCCAAACGGTCGCTACATTTCCAAAAAGTACTTATGGGCCAAAAATGGACACCGTCTGTAAACATTACGCTCAATTCTTCGAAAGCCGAAAATCCAAATATGCAAGTGCTCATTCTTCAAAAAATGGCCGAAATCCTTCATACATTATAACGAAGCCATGAGTTCATTCCATAACAGTCGCTACATTTTCAAAAAGTACTTATGGGCCCAAAACGTGCACCGTGTGCAAAAGTTACGCTCAATTCTTTGAACACCGATAGTCCTAGCGTTCTAAATATGCAAGTGCTCGTTCTTCAAAAAATGGTCAAAATCCTTCATACGTCACAGCGCTATGAGTTCAATTCAAAACGGTCGCTACATTTTCGAAAAGTACTTATGGGCTAAAAACGGACACCGCCTGCAAAAGTTACGCTCAATTCTTCGAACGTCGACAATCCAAATATGCAAGTCCTCATTCTTCAAAAAATGGCGGAAATCCCCCATACGTCACGACGAAGCCATGATTTCAATCCATAACGGTCGCTACATATCCAGAAAGTACTTATGGGCCCAAAACGGACACCGTGTGCAAAAGTTACGCTCAATTCTTCAAACGCCAAAAATCCAAGCGTTCCAAATATGCAAGTGCTCATTCTTCGAAAAATGGCCAAAATCCACCATACGTCACAACGAAGCCATGGGTTCAATCCAAAATGGTCGCTACATTTCCGAAAAGTACTTATGGGCCCAAAATGGACACCGTGTGTAAAAGTTACGGTCAATTCTTCGAACGTCGACAATCCAAGCGTTCCAGGTATGCAAGTGGTTGTTCTTAAAAAAATAGCTGGAATCCCTCACACGTCACGATGAAGACATGAGTTCATTCCAAAACGGTCACTACATTTCCGAAATTTACTTATGGGCTCGAAACGGACACCGTGTGCTAAAGTTACGCTCAATTCTTCTAACGCCGACAATCCAAATATGCAAGTGCTCGTTCTTTGAAAAATGACTGAATATCCTCATACAACACAATGAAGCAGTGAGTTCAACCTAAAACGGTTGCTACATTTTCGAAAAGTACTTGTGGGCCAAAAATAGGCACCATCTGCAAAAGTTACGCTCAATTCATCGAACGCTGACAATCCAAATATGCAAGTGCTCATTCTTCGAAAAGTGGCCAAAATCCCTCATATGTCACGATAAAGCCACGAGTTCAATCCAAAATGGTCGCTACATTTCCAAAATTTATTTATCGGCCCAGAACGGACACCGTGTGCTAAAGTTACGCTCAATTCTTCGAATGCCAACAATCCAAGTGTTCCAAATATGCAAGTGCTTATTCTTCGAACTATGGCTGAAATCCCTTATACGTCATGGCGAAGTGGTGAGTTCAATCTAAAATGGTCGCTACATTTTCGAAAAATACAAATGGGCCCAAAACGGATACTGTGTGCAAAAGTTACCCTCAATTCTTCGAACGTCGGCAATCTAAATATGCAAGTGCTCGTTCTTAAAAAAATGGATTATATCCCAATTATGTCACAACGAAGCCATGAGTTCAATCCAAAATGGTGGCTACATTTTCGAAAAGTACATATGGGCCCAAAACGGATACCGTGTGCAAAAGTTATGCTCAATTTTTCGTACGCCGACAATCCAAATATGCAAGTGCTCGGTCTTCGGAAAATGGCTGAAATCCCACATACGACATGACGAAGCCATGAGTTCGATCCATAATGGTCGCTACATTTTCAAAACGTACTTATGGGCCCAAAACGGGCACCGTGTGCAAAAGTTAGGCTCAATTCTTTGAACACCGACAATCCTAGCATTCCAAATATGCAAGTGCTCGTTCTTCGAAAAATGGCCAAAATCCCTCATACGTCACGGTGCTGTGAGTTCAATTCAAAAAAATCGCTACATTTCTGAAAAGTACTTATGGGCCAAAAATAGACACCGTCTGCAAAAGTTACGCTCAATTCTTCGAACGTCGACAATCCGAATATGCAAGTGCTCATTCTTCGGAAAATGGTCAAAATCCCCCATACGTCACGACGAAGCCATGAGTTCAATCCATAACGGTCGCTACATATCCTAAAAGTACTTTTGGGTCCAAAATGGACACCGTGTGCAAAAGTTACGCTCAATTCTTCGAACGCCGACAATCCAAGCGTTCCAAATATGCAAGTGCTCAGGGTCCAAAATGGACACCGTGTGCAAAAGTTACGCTCAATTCTTCGAACGCCGACAATCCAAGCGTTCCAAATATGCAAGTGCTCGTTCTTCGAAAAATGGCTGAAATCCCCCATACGTCACAATGAAGCCATGGGTTCAATCTAAAATGGTTGCTACATTTCTGAAAAGTACTTATGGGCCCAGAACGGACACTGTGTGCAAAAGTTACGGTCAATTCTTTGAACGCCGACAATCCAAGCGTTCCAAGGATGCAAGTGGTCATTCTACAAAAAATGGTCGAAATCCCTCACACGTCACGACATAGACATGAGTCCAATCCAAAACGATCGCTACATTTCCAAAATTTACTTATGGGCCCAAAATGGACACCGCGTGCTAAAGTTACCCTCAATTCTTCGAACGCCGACAATCCAAATATGCAAGTGCTTGTTCTTCGAAAAATGACTGAATATCCTCATACATCATGATGAAGCGATGAGTTCAATCCAAAAGTTTGCTACATTTTCGAAAAGTACTTATGGGCCAAAAATAGGCACCGTCTGCAAAAGTTACACTCCATTCATCGAACGTCGACAATCCAAATATGCAAGTGGTCATTTTTCAAAAAATGGTTGAAATCCCTCATACGTCACGATGAAGCCACGAGTTCAATCCAAAATGGTCGCTACATTTTCGAAATTTACCGATGGGCTCAAAACTGACACTGCGCGCTAAACTTACGCTCAATTCTTCGAACGCCGACAATCCAAGTGGTCCAAATATGCAAGTGCTTATTCTTCGAAATATGGCCAAAATCCCTTATACGTCACGGTGAAGCGGAGAGTTCAATCCAAATGGTCGCTACTTTTTCGAAAAGTACTAATGTGCCCAAAATGGATACTGTATGCAAAAGTTACCCTCAATTCTTCGAACGCCGGCAATCCAAATATGCAAATGCTCGTTCTTTGAAAAATGGATTAAATCCTAACTATGTCACAATGAAGCCGTGAGTTCAATCCAAAATGGTGGCTACATTTTCGAAAAGTACTTATGGGCCCAAAACGGATACCGTGTGCAAAAGTTACGCTCAATTCTTCGAACGTCGACAATCCAAATATGCAAGTGCTCGTTCTTCGAAAAATGGCCGAAATCCCTCATACAACAGGACGAAGCCGTGAGTACAGTCCAAAATGGTCGCTACATGTTCGAAGAGTACTCATGGGCCCAAAACGGACACTGTATGCAAAAGTTAAGCTCAATTCTTCGAACGTCGACAATCCAAATATGCAAGTGTTCGTTCTTCGAAAAATGGCCGAAAATCCTCATACGTCATGATGAAGCCGTGAGTTCGATCCAAAACGGTTGCTACATTTTCGAAAAGTATTTATGGACCAAAAATGGACAACGTCTGTAAAAGTTACGCTCAATTCTTCGAACGTCGACAATCCAAATATGCAAGTGCTCATTCTTCGAAAAATGGCTAAAATCCGTCACACGTCATGACAAAACCATGAGTTCAATCCATAACGGTCGCTACATTTTCAAAAAGTACTTACGGGCCTAAAACGGACACCGTGTGCAAAAGTTACGCTCAATTCTTCGAATGCCGACAATCCAAGCGTTCCAAATATGCAAGTGATCGTTCCTCAAAAAATGGCCAAAATCCTTCATATGTCACAGCGCTGTGAATTCAATTCAAAACAGTCATTACATTTCCGAAAAGTACTTATGGGCCAAAAACGGACACCGTCTGCAAAAGTTACACTCAATTCTTCGAACGCCGACAATCCAAATATGCAAGTGCTCATTCTTCGGAAAATGACCAAATCCCTCATACGTCATGGTGAAGCCATGAGTTCAATCCATAACGGTCGCTACATTTTTGAAAAGTACATATTGGCCCGAAACGGACACCGTGTGCAACACTTACGCTCAATTCTTCGAACGCCAACAATCTAAGCGTTCTAAATATGCAACTGCTCGTCTTCAAAAAATGGCCAAAATCCCTCACACGTCACGATGAAGACATGTGTTCAATCCAAAATGGTCGCTACATTTCCGAAATTTACTTAGGGGCACAAAACGGACATCGTCTGTAAAAGTTACGCTCAATTCGTCGAACGCCGATAATCCAAATATGCAAGTGCTCATTCTTCTAAAAATGGTCAAAATCCCTCATATATCACGATGAAGCCATGAGTTCAATCAATGATGGTCGCAACATTTCCAAAAAGTACTTATGGCCCAAAACGGACACCGTGTGCAAAAGTTACGCTCAATTCTTCGAATGCCGACAATCCAAATATGCAAGTGCTTCTTCTTCGATAAATGGCCAAAATCCCTCATACATCATGATGAAGTCATCAGATCAATCCAAAATCGTTGCTACATTTTTGAAAAGTACTTATGGGCCCAAAACGGACACCGTTTGCAAAAGTTATGCTCAATTCTTCGAACGCCGACAATCCAAGCGTTCCAAATATGCAAGTGCTCATTCTTCAAAAAATGGCTGAAATCTCCCATATGTCACTACGAAGCCATGGGTTCAATCCAAAATTGTTGCTATATTTCCGAAAAGTTCTTATCGACCCAAAACGGACATAGTGTGCAAAAGGTACGCTTAATTCTTCGAACGTCGACAATCCAAGCGTTCCAAAGAAACAAGTGCTCATTCTTCAAATAATGGCTAAAATCCCTCACACGTCACGATGAAGCCATGGGTTCAGTCCAAAATGATCGCTAGATTTTCGAAATTTACTTATGGGCCTAAGACGGACACTGTGCCCTAAAGTTATGCTCAATTCTTCGAACGCCGACAATCCAAGTGTTCCAAATATGCAGGTGCTTATACTTTGAAAAATGGCCGAAATCCATCATACGTCACGACGAAGCTATGAGTTCAATCCAAAACGGTCACTACATTTCAGAAAAGTACTCATGGGCCCAAAACGGATACCGTGTGCAAAAGTTACGCTCAATTTTTCGAACGCCGACAATCCAAATATGCAAGTGTTCGTTCTTCAAAAAATGGCCAAAAATCCTCATACGTCACGATGAAGCCGTGAGTTCAATCCAAAACGGTCGCTACATTTCCGAATAGTACTTATGGGCCAAAAATGGACACCATCTGCAAAAGTTAAGCTCAATTCTTCGAACATCGACAGTCCAAATGTGCAAGTGCTCATTCTTCAAAAAATGGCCAAAATCCCTCATACGTCACAACAAAGCCATGATTTCAATCCAAAACGGTCGCTACATTTCCGAAAAGTACTTATGGGCCCAAAATGGACACCGTGTGCAAAACATACCCTCAATTCTTCGAACGCCGACAATCCAAATATGCAAGTGCTCGTTCTTCGAAAAATGGATGAAATCCCAATTATGTCACAACGAAGTCATGAGTTCCATCCAAAATGGTCTCTATATTTTCGAAAAGTACTTATGGGCCCAAAATGGATACTGTGTGCAAAAGTTACGATCAATTCTTCGAACGCCGACAATCCATATATGCAAGTGCCCGTTCATCGAAAAACGGTCAAAATTCCTCATACATCATGATGAAGCCATGACTTCAATCCAAAATGGTCGCTACATTTCCGAAATGTACTTATGGGCCAAAAATGGACACCGTCTATAAAAGTTACGCTCAATTCTTCGAACGTCGACAATCCAAATATGCAAGTACTCATTCTTCAAAAAATGGCTGAAATCCATCATACGTCACGACGAGGCCATGAGTTCAATTAATAACAGTCGCTACATTTTCAAAAAGTACTTATGGCCCAAAACGGACACCGTGTGCAAAGTTACGCTCAATTCTTCGAACGTCGACAATCCAAATATGCAAGTGCTTGTTCTTTGATAAATAGCTGAAATCCCTCATACCTCACGATGAAGCCATCAGATAAATCCAAAACGGTCACTAGATTTTTGGAAAGTACCTATGGGCCCAAAACGGACACTGTTTGCAAAAGTTACGCTCAATTCTTCAGACGTCAACAATCCAAGCGTTCCAAATATGCGAGTGCTCGTTCTTCAAAAAATGGCCAAAATCCCTTATACGTTACGACGAAGCCATGGGTTCAATCCTTAACTGTCGCTACATTTTCGAAAAGGACTTATGAGCCCAAAACGGACACCGTGTACAAAAGTAACTATCAATTCTTCGAACGTCGACAATCCAAGTGTTCTAAATAAACAAGTGCTCGTTCTTCAAAAAATGGTTGAAATCCCTCATACATCACGATAAGCCATGAGTTCAACCCAAAACGGTCGCTACAATTTCGAAATTTACTTTTTGGCCCAAAATGGACACCGTGTGCTAAAGTTGCGCTCAATTCTTCGAACGTCGACAATCCAAATGTTCCAAATATGCAAGTGCTTATTCTTCGAAAAATGGCCGAAATCCCTCTTACGTCACGACAAAGCGATGAGTTCAATCCCAAACGGTCGCTACATTTTCGAAAAGCACTAATGAGCCCAAAACGGACATTGTGTGCAAAAGTTACCCTCAATTCTTCGAACGTCGATAATCCAAATATGCAAGTGCTCATTCTTCGATAAATGGATGAAATCTCAATTACGCCACAATGAAGCAGTAAGTTCAATCCAAAACGATCGCTACATTTTCGAAAAGTACTTATGGGCCCAAAACGGATACCGTGTGCAAAAGTTACACTCAATTCTTCGAACGTCGACAATCCAAATATGCAAATGATCGTTCTTCAAAAAATGGTCAAAAATCCTCATACGTCATGATGAAGCCATGAGTTCAATCGAAAACAGTCGCTACATTTCTGAAAAGTACTTATGGGCCAGAAAGGACACCGCCTACAAAAGTTGCGCTCAATTCTTCGAACGCGACAATCCAAATATGCAAGTGCTCGTTCTTCGAAAAATTGTCGAAATCCCTCATACGTTACGATGAAGCCATGAGTTCAATCCATAACGGTCGCTACATTTTCAAAAAGTGCTTATAGGCCCAAAACGGACACCGTGTGCAAAAGTTATGCTCAATTCTTCGAACGCCGACAATCCAAGCGTTCCAAATATGCAAGTACTCGTTCTTCAATAAACGGCCGAAATCCCTCATACATCACAGGGCTATGAGTTCAATTCAAAATGGTCGCTACATTTTTGAAAAGTACTTGTGGGCCAAAAAGGTCACCGTCTGTAAAAGTTACGCCCAATTCTTCGAACACTGACAATCCAAATATGCGAGTGCTTATTCTTCGGAAAATGGCTGAAATCCCCCATACATCACGACGAAGCCATGAGTTCAATTCAAAACGGTCGCTACATTTTCGAAAAGTACTTATGGGCCAAAAACGTACACCGTCTACAAAAGTTATGCTCATTCTTCGACTGCTGACAATCCAAATTTGCAAGTGCTCGTTCTTCGAAAAATGGCCGAAATCCCTCATATGACATGACAAAGCCATGAGTAAAGTCCAAAACGTTCGCTACATTTGCGAAAAGTACTTATGGGCCCAAAACGGACACCGTATGCAAAAGTTACGCTCAATTCTTTGAACGCCGACAATCCAAATATGTAAGTGCTCATTCTTCAAAAATGGCCAAAAATCCTCATACGTCACGATGAAGTCATGAGTTCAATCCAAAACAGTCATTATATTTTCGAAAAGTACTTATGGGCCAAAAAGGACACCATCTGCAAACGTTACGCTCAATTCTTCGAATGCCGACAATCCAAATATGCAAGTGCTCGTTCTACAAAAAATGGCTGAAATCCCTCATATGTCACGACGAAGCCATGAGTTCAATCTATAATGGTCGTTACATTTTCAAAAAGTACTTATGGGCCCAAAATGGACACTGCATACAAAAGTTATGCTCAATTCTTCGAAAAATGGCCAAAATCCCTCATACGTCACGATGAAGTGGTGAGTTCAATCCTAAACGGTCGCGACATTTTCGAAAAGTACTTATGGGCCAAAAATGGACACTATTTGTAAAAGTTACCCTCAATTTTTCGAATGTCGACAATCCAAATTTGCAAGTGCTCGTTCTTCAAAAAACAGACGCAATCCCAATTACATCACAACGAAGTTGTAAGTTCAATAAAAAACGGTCGCTACATTTTCGAAAAGTACTTATGGGCCGAAAACGGATACCGTGTACAAAATTTACACTCAATTCTTCGAACGCCGACAATCGAAATATGCAAGTGCCCGTTCCTCAAAAAATGGCCAAAATTCATCATACATCACAATGAAGCCATGAGTTCAATCCAAAACGATCGCTACATTTCTGAAAAGTACTTATGGGCCAAAAATGGACACCGTCTACAAAAGTTACGCTCAATTCTTCGAACGCCGACAAGCCAAATATGCAAGTGCTCATTCTTTGAAAAATTGCAAAATCCCTCATACGTCACGATGATGACATGAGTTCAATCAATAACGGTCTCTACATTTTCAAAAAGTACTTATGGCCCAAAACGGACACCGTGTACAAAAGTTACACTCAATTCTTTGAACGCCGACAATCCAAATATGCAAGTGCTTGTTCTTCGATAAATGGCTGAAATCCCTCATACATCACGATGAAGCCATCAGATCAATCCAAAATGGTCGCTACATTTTTGAAAAGTACTTATGGGGCCAAAACGGACACCGTTTGCAAAAGTTTCGCTCAATTCTTCGAACGTCGACAATCCAAGCATTCCAAATATGCAAGTGCTCGTTCTTCGAAAAATGGACAAAATCTCCCATACATCACGACGAAGCCATGGGTTCAATCCAAAACTGTCGCTACATTTCCAAAAGTACTTTTGAGCCCAAAACGGACACCTTGTCCAAAAGTTACACTCAATTCTTTGAACGCCGACAATCCAAGCGTTCCAAATAAACAAGTCCTTGTTCTTTGAAAAATGGCTAAAATCCCTCACACATCGCAACGAAGCCATGAGTTCAATCCGAAACGATCACTACATTTTCAAAATTTACTTATGGGCCCAAAATGGACATCATGTGCTAAAGTTAGGCTCAATTCTTCGGACACCGGCAATCCAAGTACTCCAAATATGCAAGTGCTTATTCTTCAAAACATGGCTAAAATCCCTCATACGTCACGACGAACCAGTGAGTTAAATCCAAAACGGTCGCTACATTTTCAAAAAGTACTAATGGGCTCAAAATGGACAATGTGTACAAAAGTTACCCTCAATTCTTCGAACGCCGACAATCCAAATATATAAGTGCCCGTTCCTCGAAAAATGGCCGAAATTCCTCAAAAATCACGATGAAGCCATGTGTTCAATCCAAACCGATCGTTACATTTTCAAAAAGTACTTATGGGCCAAAAACGGACACCGTAAGCAAAAGTTACGCTCAATTCTTCGAACGCCGACAATCCCAGCGTACCAAATATTCAAGTGGTCATTTTTCAAAAAATGGCCGGAATCCCTCATACGTCATGACGAAGTGGTGAGTTCAATCCAAAATGGTCGCTACATTTTTGAAAAGTACTTATGGGCCCAAAATGGACACTGTTTGCAAGAGTTACCCTCAATTCTTCGAATGTCGACAATCCAAATTTGCAAGTGCTCGTTCTTCGAAAAATGGATGAAATCCCAATTACATCACAATGAAGTCATGAGTTCAATCCAAAATGGTTGTTACATTTTCGAAAAGTACTTATGGGCCGAAAACGGATGCCGTGTACAAAATTTACGCTCAATTCTTCGAATGCCAACAATCCAAATATGCAAGGGCCCGTTCATTGAAAAATGGCCGAAATTCCTCATACGTCACGGTGAAGCCGTGAGTTCAATCGAAAACGGTCGCTGCATTTTCGAAAAGTACTTATGGGCCAAAAACGGACACCGTCTACAAAAGTTATGCTCAATTCTTCGAATGCCGACAATCCAAATATGCAATTGCTCATTCTTCAAAAAATGGCCGAAATCCCTCATACATCACGATGAAGCCATGAGTTCAATCAATAACGGTTTCTACATTTTCAAAAAGTATTTATGCCCTAAAACGGACACCGTGTAAAAAAGTTACGCTCAGTTTTTTCGAACACGGACAATCCAAATATGCAAGTGCTTGTTCTTCGATAAACTGCTAAAATCCCTCATACATCATGATGAAGCCATCAGATCAATCCAAAACGATTGCTACATTTTTGAAAAGTACTTATGGGCGCAAAACGGACACCGTTTGCAAAAGTTACGCTCAATTCTTCGATTGCCGACAATCCAAGCGTTCCAAATATGCAAGTGCTCGTTCTTCGAAAAATGGCCAAAATCCCCCATACGTCACGATGAAGCCATGGGTTTAATCCGAAACTGTAGCTACATTTCCAAAAAGTACTTATGGGCCCAAAACGGACACCGTGTCCAAAAGTTACACTCAATTCTTCGAACGCCGACAATCCAAGCGTTCCAAATAAGCAAGTGCTCATTCTTTGAAAAATGGCTAAAATCCCTCACACGTCATGATGAAGCCATGAGTTCAATCCAAAATGGTCGCTACATTTTCAAAATTTACTAATGGGCCCAAAACGGACATCATGTGCTAAAGTTAGGCTCAATTCTTCAAACGCCGACAATCCAAGTGTTCCAAAGATGCAAGAGCTTATTCTTCAAAAAACGGTCGAAATCCCTCATACGTAACGGCGAAGCGGTGAGTTCAATCCAAAATGGCCGCTATATTTTCGAAAAGTACTAATGGGCTCAAAATGGACAATGTGTGCAAAAGTTACCTTCAATTCTTCGAAAAACGACAATCCAAATATGCAAGTGCCCGTTCCTCAAAAATGGCCGAAATTCGTCATACGTCACTCTGAAGCCGTGAGTTCAATCCAAAATGGTCGTTACATTTTCGTAAAGTACTTATGGGCCAAAAAGGGACACCGTAAGCAAAAGTTACGCTCAGTTCTTCGAACGCCGACAATCAAAGCGTAACAAATATGCAAGTGGTCATTCTCGAAAAATGGCCAAAATCCCTCATACGTCACGATGAAGTGGTGAGTTCAATCCAAAACGGTCGTTACATTTTTCGAAAAGTACTTATGGGCCCAAAACGAACACTGTTTGCAAAAGTTACCCTCAATTCTTCGAATGCCAACAATCTAAATATGCAAGTGCCCGTTCTCCGAAAAATGGATAAAATCCCAATTACATCACAACGAAGTCGTGAGTTCAATCCAAAACGGTCGCTACATTTTCAAAAAGTACTTATGGGCCGAAAATGGATAACGTGTATAAAATTTACGCTCAATTCTTCGAACGCCGAAAATCCAAATATGCAAGTGCCCGTTCCTTGAAAAATGGCCAAAATTCCTCATACGTCATGATGAAGCCATGAGTTCAATTGAAAATGGTCGCTGCATTTCCGAAAAGTACTTATGGGCCAAAAACGGACACCGTCTACAAAAGTTATGCTCAATTCTTCGAACGCCGACAATCCAAATATGCAACTGCTCATTCTTCAAAAAATGGTCGAAATCCCTCATACATCACGACGAAGCCCTGAGGTCAATCAATAACGGTCTCTACATTTTCAAAAAGTACTTAGGCCCAAAACGCACACCGTGTACAAAAGTTACGGAAAATTTTTTCGAACGCCGACAATCCAAATATGCAAGTGCTTGTTCTTTGATAAACGGTTGAAATCCCTCACATCACGATGAAGCCATTAGATCAATCCAAAACGGTCGCTACATTTTTGAAAAGTACTTATGGGCGCAAAACGGACACCGTTTGCAAAAGTTACGCTCAATTCTTCGATTGCCGACAATCCAAGCATTCCAAATATGCAAGTGCTCGTTCATCAAAAAATGGCCAAAATCCCCCATACGTCACGATGAAGCCATGGGTTCAATCCAAAATTGTAGCTACATTTCCAAAAATTACTTATGGGCCAAAAACAGACACCGTGTCCAAAAGTTACACTCAATTATTCGAATGCAGACAATCCAAGCGTCCCAAATAAACAAGTGCTCGTTCTTTGAAAAATGGCTAAAATCCCTCACACGTCTTGATGAAGCCATGAGTTCAATCCAAAACAATCGCTACATTTCCAAAATTTACTTATGGGCCCAAAACGGACATCATGTGCTAAAACTAGGCTCAATTCTTCGAACGCCGACAATCCAAGTGTTCCAAATATGCAAGAGCTTATTCTTCAAAAAACGATCAAAATCCTGCATACGTAACGGCGAAGTGGTGAGTTCAATCCAAATGGCTGCTACATTTTCAAAAAGTACTAATGGGCTCAAAAATGGACAATGTGTGCAAAAGTTACCGTCAATATGCAAGTGCCCATTCCTCGAAAAATGGCCAAAATTCATCATACGTCACAATGAAGTCGTGAGTTCAATCCAAAACGGTCGCTACATTTTCGAAAAGTACTTATGGGCCAGAAACGGACACCGTAAGCAAAAGTTACGCTCAGTTCTTCGAACGCTGACAATCCAAGCGTAACAAATATGCAAGTGGTCGTTCTCAAAAAATGACCATAATCCCTCATACATCATGACGAAGTGGTGAGTTCAATCCAAAACGGTCACTACATTTTCGAAAAGTACTTATGGGCCCAAAACGGACACTGTTTGCAAAAGTTATCCTTAATTCTTCGAACGTCGACAATCTAAATATGCAAGTGTTCGTTCTCCAAAAAATGGACAAAATCATAATTACGTCACAACGAAGTCTTGAGTTCAATCCAAAATGGTCCATACATTTCCGAAAAGTACTTATGGTCTAAAAACGAATACCGTGTGCAAAATTTACACTCAATCCTTGGAACGCCGACAATCCAAATATGCAAGTGCCCGTTCCTTGAAAAATGGCCAAAATTCCTCATACATCATGATGAAGCTATGAGTTCAATCCAAAATGGTTGCTACATTTCCGAAAAGTACTTATGGGCTGAAAATGGACACCGTCTGCAAAAGTTATGCTCAATTCTTCAAACGCCGACAATCCAAATATGCTAGTGCTCATTCTTCAAAAAATGGCCGAAATCCCCCATACGTCATGATGAAGCCATGAGTTCAATCAATAATGGTCTCTACATTTCCAAAAAATACTTATGGCGCAAAACGAACACCGTTTGCAAAAGTTACGCTCAATTCTTCGAACGTTGACAATCCAAATATGCAAGTGCTTGTTCATTAATAAATGGCCAAAATCCCTCATACATCATAATGAAGCCATCAGATCAATCCAAAATGGTTGCTACATTTTTGAAAATTACTTATGGGCCCAAAATGGACACCGTTAGCAAAATTTACGCTCAATTCTTCGAACGCCAACAATCTAAGCGTTCCGAATATGCAAGTGCTCGTTCTTCGAAAAATGGCCAAAATCTCCCATATGTCACAACGAAGCCATGGGTTCAATCCAAAACTGTCGCTACATTTCCAAAATGTACTTATGGGCCCAAAATGGACGCCGTGTGCAAAAGTGACACTCAATTCTTTGAACGCCGACAATCCAAGCATTCCAAATAAACAAGTGCTCATTCTTTGAAAAATGGCTGAAATCCCTCACACGTCACGATGAAGCCATGAGTTCAATCCAAAACGGTGGCTACATTTCCGAATTTACTTATGGGCCCAAAACGGACATCATGTGCTAAAGTTAGGCTCAATTCTTCGAACACCGACAATCCAGGTGTTCCAAATATGCAAGGCTTATTCTTCGAAAAATGGCTGAAATCCCTCATACGTAATAGCGAAGTGGTGAGTTCAATCCAGAACGGTCGCTACATTTTCGAAAAGTACTAATGGGCTCAAAATGAACAATGTGTGCAAAAGTCACCGTTAATTCTTCGAACACCGACAATCCAAATATGCAAGTGCCTGTTCCTCGAAAAATGGCTGAAATTCCTCATACGTCACGATGAAGCCGTGAGTTCAATCCAAAACGGTCGTTACATTTTCAAAAAGTACTTATGGGTCAAAAAGGGACACCGTAAGCAAAAGTTACACTCAATTCTTCGAACGTCGACAATCCAAGCGTACCAAATATGCAAGTGGTCGTTCTTCAAAAAATGGCCAAATCCCTCATACATCACGACGAAGTGGTGAGTTCAATCCAAAACAATCACTACATTTTCGAAAAGTACTTATAGGCCCAAAACGGACACTGTTTGCAAAAGTTACCCTCAATTCTTCGAACGCCGACAATCCAAATATGTAAGTGATCGTTCTTCAAAAAATGGATGAAATCCCAATTACATCACAATGAAGTTGTGAGTTCAATCTAAAACGGTCGCTACATTTCCAAAAAGTACTTATGGGCCCAAAACAGACACCGTATGCTAAAGTTATGCTCAATTCTTCAAACATCGACAATCCAAATATGCAAGTACTCGTTCTTCGATAAATGGCTGAATATCCTCATACATCACGATGAAGTCGTGAGGTCAATCAAAAATGATCGCTACATCTCCGAAAAGTACTTATGGGCTAAAAACGGACACCTTCTGCAAAAGTTAAGCTCAATTCTTTGAACGCCGACAATCTAAATATGCAAGTGCTCATTCTTTGAAAAATGGCCAAAATCCCTCATACATCAGGATGAAGCCATGAGTTCAATCCATAACGGTTGCTACATTTCCAAAAAGTACTTATGGACCAAGAACGGACACCATGTGCAAAAGTTACGCTCAATTCTTCAAACGCCGACAATCCAAGCGTTCCAAATATGGAAATGCTCGTTCTTTGAAAAATGAAACCCCTCATACATCACGGTGAAGGGGTGAGTTCAATCCAAAATGATCGCTACATTTCGAAAAATTACTTATGGGCCCAAAATGGACACCGTTTGCAAAAGTTACGCTCAATTCTTTGAATGCCGACAATCCAATCGTTCCAAATATACATGTGCCCATTCTTCAAAAAATGGCTGAAATCCCCCATACGTCACGATGAAGCCATGGGTTCAATCCAAAACGGTAGCTACATTTTCAAAAAGTACTTATGGGCCCAAAACGGACACTTTGGGCAAAAGTTATGCTCAATTCTTTGAACGCCGACAATCCAAGCGTTCCAAATATGCAAGTGCTCGTCTATTGAAAAATGGTCGAAATGCCAATTATGTCACAACAAAGTCGTAAGTTCAATCCAAAACGACTGCTACATTTTCGAAAAGTACTTATGGGCCCAAAATGGATACCGTGTGCAAAAGTTACGCTCAATTCTTCGAACGTCGACAATCCAAATATGCAAGTGCCCGTTCCTCAAAAAATGGCCGAAATTCCTCATACGTCAAGATAAAGCCATGAGTTCAATCCAAAATGGTCACTACATTTTCAAAATTTACTTATGGGCCCAAAATGGACACCGTGTACTAAAGTTACGCTTAATTCTTCGAACGTCGACAATCTAAATATGCAAGTGCTCGTTCTTCAAAAAATTGCCGAATATCCTCATACATCACGATGAAGCCGTGAGTTCAATCCAAAATGGTCGCTACATCTCTGAAAGAACTTACGGGCCAAAAACAGACACCATCTACAAAAGTTACGCTCAATTGTTCGAACGCCGATAATCCAAATATGTAAGTGCTCATTCTTCAAAAAATGGCCGAAATCCCTCATACATCACGACGAAGCCATGAGTTCAGTCCATAACAGTCGCTATATTTCCAAAAAGTACTTATGGTCCCAGAACGGACACCGTGTACAAAAGTTATGCTCAATTCTTCGAACGTCGACAATTCAAGCGTTCCAAATATGCAGGTGCTCGTTCTTCAAAAAATGACTGAAATCCCTCATACGTCACGGCGAAGGGGTAGTTCAATCTAAAACGGTCGCTACATTTGCAAAAATTACTTATGGGCCCAAAACGGACACTGTGTGCAAAAGTTACGCTCAATTCTTCGAACACCGACAATCCAAGCGTTCCAAATATGTAAGTGCCTGTTCTTCAAAAAATGGCTGAAATCCCTCATATGTCACGACGAAGCCGTGGGTTCAATCCAAAACGGTAGTTACATTTCCAAAAAGTACTTATGGGCCCAAAACGGACACCATGTGCAAAAGTTACGCTCAATTCTTTGAACGCCGACAATCCAAGCGTTCCAAATATGCAAGTGCTCGTTCATCGAAAAATGGTCGAAATCCCAATTACATCACAACAAAATCATGAGTTCAATCCAAAATGGTCGCTACATTTCTGAAAAGTACTTATGGGCCCAAAACGGATACCGTGTGGAAAAGTTACGCTCAATTCTTTAAACGTTGACAATCCAAATATGCAAGTGCCCATTCCTCGAAAAATGGCCAAAATTCGTCATACATCATTATGAAGCTGTGAGTTCAATCAAAAACGGTTGCTACATTTTCAAAATTTACATATGGGCCCAAAACGGACACCGTGTGCTAAAATTACCCTCAATTCTTCGAACACTGATAATCCAAATATGCAAGTGCTCATTCTTCGAAAATCGGCCAAATATCCTCATACATCACGATGAAGCCATGAGTTCAATCCAAAATGGTCACTACATTTTCGAAAAGTACTTATGGGCCAAAAACGGACACCGTCTACAAAAGTTACGCTCAATTCTTCGAAGGCGACAGTCAAAATATGTAAGTGCTCATTCTTTGAAAAATGGCCAAAATACCTCATACGTCACGATGAAGCCATGAGTTCAATCCATAACGGTCGCTACATTTCCAAAAGGTACTTATGGGCCCAAAACGGACACCGTGTGCAAAAGTTACGCTCAATTCTTCGGACGCTGACAATCAAAATATGCAAGTGCTCATTCTTCAGAAAATGGCTAAAATACCTCATACGTCACAACGAAGCCATGAGTTCAATCCACAATGGTCGCTACATTTCCAAAAAGTAGTTATGGGCCCAGAATGGACACCGTGTCTAAAAGTTACGCTCAATTCTTCGAACGCCAACAATTCAAGCATTCCAAATATGCAAGTGCTCGTTCTTTGAAAAATGACCAAAATTCCTCATACGTCACGGCGAAGATGTGAGTTCAATTCAAAACTGTCGCTACATTTTCGTAAAGTACTTATGGGCCAAAAACGAACACCGTAAGCAAAAGTTACGCTCAATTCTTCGAACGTCGACAATACAAGCGTACCGAATATGCAAGTGGTCGTTCTTCAAAAAATGCCCGAAATCCCTCATACGTCATGAAGAAGTGGTGAGTTCAATTCAAAATGGTCGCTACATTTTCGAAAAGTACTTATGGGCCTAAAACGGACACTGTTTGCAAAAGTTACCCTCAATTCTTTGAACGCCGACAATCCAAATATGCAAGTGCTGGTTCTTCAAAAAATGGACGAAATCCCAATTACATCACAACGAATTCATGAATTCAATCCAAAACGATCGCTATATTTCCGAAAAGTACTTAAGGGCCCAAAACGGATACCGTGTGCAAAATTTACGCTCAATTCTTCGAACGTCGACAATTCAAATATGCAAGTGCCCGTTCCTTGAAAAGTGGCCAAAATTCCTCATACGTCATGATGAAGCTGTGAGTTCAATCCAAAACGGTCACTACTTTTCCGAAAAGTACTTATGGGCCAAAAATGGATACCGTCTACAAAAGTTACACTCAATTCTTCGAACACTTACAATCCAAATATGCAAGTGCTCATTCTTCAAAAAATGGCTGAAATCCCTCATACATCACGGTGAAGCCATGTGTTCAATCAATAATGGTCTCTACATTTCCAAAAAGTACTTATGGCCCAAAACGGACAACGTCTGCAAAAGTTATGCTCAATTCTTCGAACGCCGACAATCCAAATATGCAAGTGCTTGTTCTTCAATAAATAGCTGAAATCCTTCATACATTACAACAAAGCCATCAGATCAATCCAAAATGGTCGCTACATTTTTTAAAAGTACTAAAGGGCCCAAAACGGACACTGTTTGCAAAATTTACGCTCAATTCTTCGAACGCCGGCAATCCAGGCGTTCCAAATATGCAAGTGCTCATTCTTTGAAAAATAGCAAGAATCCCCCATACGTCACGATGAAGTGATGGGTTCAATCCAAAACTATCGCTACATTTCCAAAAAGTACTTATGGGCCTAAAACGGACACCGTGTGCAAAAGTTACACTCAATTCTTCGAACGCCGACAATCCAAGTGTTCCAAATAAATAAGTTCTCGTTCTTTGAAAAATGGCTGAAATCCTTCACACATCATGATGAAGCCATGAGTTCAATCCAAAACGGTCGCTACATTTTCAAAATTTACTTATGGGCCCAAAACGGACATCATTTGCTAAAGTTAGGCTCAATTCTTCGAATGCCGACAATCCAAGTGTTCCAAATATGCAAGAGCTTATTCTTCAAAAAACGGTCGAAATCCCTCATACGTAACGGCGAAGCGGTGAGTTCAATCCAAAACGGTCGCTACATTGTCGAAAAGTACTAATGGGCTCAAAACGGACAATGTGTGCAAAAGTTACCCTCAATCCTTTGAACGCCAACAATCCAAGTATGCAAGTGCCCATTCCTCGAAAAATGGCCAAAATTCCTCATACATCATGATGAAACCATGAGTTCAGCTCAAAATGGTCACTACATTTTCGAAAAGTACTTATGGGCCAAAAATGGACACCGTAAGCAAAAGTTACTCTCAATTCTTCGAACGTCGACAATCCAAGCGTACCAAATATGCAAGTGGTCATTTTCAAAAAATGGCCAAAATCCCTCATACGTTACGAAGAAGTGGTGAGTTCAATTCAATACAGTCGCTACATTATCGAAAAGTACTTATGGGCCCAAAATGAACACTGTTTGCAAAAGTTACCCCCAATTCTTCGAATGCCAACAATCTAAATATGAAAGTGCTCGTTCTTCAAAAAATGGATGAAATCCCAATTATGTCACATCGAAGTCGTGAGTTCAGTCCAAAACGGTCGCTACATTTCCGAAAAGTACTAATGGGCCCAAAACGGATACTGTGTGCAAAATTTACGCTCAATTCTTTGAACGTCGACAATCCAAATATGCAAGTGCCCCTTCCTCAAAAAATGGCCAAAATTCCTCATACGTCACGATGAAGCCGTGAGTTCAATCCAAAATGGTCGTTGCATTTTCGAAAAGTACTTATGGGCCAAAAACGGACACCGTCTACAAAAGTTAGGCTCAATTCTTCGAACGCCGACAATCCAAGTGTTCCAAATATGCAAGAGCATATTCTTTGAAAAATGGCCAAAATCCCTTGGACGTAACGGTGAAGTGGTGAGTTCAATCCAAAACGGTTGCTACATTTTCGAAAAGTACTAATGGGCTCAAAACGGACAATGTGTGCAAAAGTTGCCCTCAATTCTTCAAACGCCGACAATACAAATATGCAAGTACCCGTTGCTCAAAAAATGGCCGAAATTCCTTATACGTCACGATGAAGCCATGAGTTCAATTCAAAGTGGTCGCTACAGTTTCGAAAAGTACTAATGGGCCAAAAACGGACACCGTAAGCAAAAGTTACTCTCAATTCTTCGAACGCCGACAATCCAAGCGTACCAAATATGCAAGTGGTCATTCTTCGACCGAAATCCTTCATACATCACGAAGAAGTGGTGAGTTCAATTCAAAATGGTCGCTACATTTTCGAAAGTACTTATGGGCCCAAAACAGACACTGTTTGCAAAAGTTACCCTCAATTCTTTGAACATCGACAATCCAAATATGCAAGTGCTTATTCTTCCAAAAATGGTCGAAATCCCTCATTCGTCATGGCGAAGCGGTGAGTTCAATCCAAAACGGTCGCTACATTTTCGAAAAGAACTAATGGGCTCAAAACGGACAATGTGTGCAAAAGTTACCCTCAATTCTTCGAAAGCTGACAATCCAAATATGCAAGTGCCCATTCCTCGAAAAATAGCCAAAATTTCTCATACGTCACGATGAAGCCGTGAGTTCAATCCAAAACGATCGCTACATTTTCGAAAAGTACTTAGGAGCCAAAAACGGACATCGTAAGAAAAAGTTACGCTCAATTCTTTGAACGCCAACAATCCAAGGGTACCAAATATGTAAGTGGTCATTCTTCGAAAAATGGCTAAAATCACTCATACGTCACGATGAAGTGGTGAGTTCAATTCAAAACGGTCGCTACATTTTCGAAAAGTACTTATGGGCCCAAAACGGACGCCGTATGCAAAAGTTACGCTCAATTCTTTGAACGCCAACAATCCAAGGGTACCAAATATGCAAGTGGTCATTCTTCGAAAAATGGCTAAAATCACTCATACGTCACGATGAAGTGGTGAGTTCAATTCAAAACGGTCGCTACATTTTCGAAAAGTACTTATGGGCCCAAAACGGACACTGTTTGCAAAAGTTACCCTCAATTCTTCGAACGCCGACAATCCAAATATGCAAGTGCTCATTCTTCAAAAAATGGACAAAATCCCAATTACGTCACAACAAAGTCGTGTGTTCAATCCAAAACGGTTGCTACATTTCCAAAACGGTCTTTATATTTTCGAAAAGTACTTATGGGCCAAAAAGGGACACCGTCTGCAAAAGTTATGCTCAATTCTTCGAACGCCGACAATCCAAATATGCAAGAGTTCATTCTTCAAAAAATGGCCGAAATCCCTCATACGTCACGATGAAACCATGAGTTCAATCAATAATGGTCTCTACATTTCCAAAAAGTACTTATGGTGCAAAACGAACACCGTGTGTAAAAGTTACGCTCAATTCTTCGAACGCCGACAATCCAAATATGCAAGTGCTTGGTCTTCGATAAATGGCTGAAATTCCTCATACATCATGATGAAGCCATCAGATCAATCCAAAACGGTCGCTACATTTTTGAAAAGTACTTTATGGGCCCAAAACGGACATCGTTTGCAAAAGTTAGGCTCAATTCTTCGAACGTCGACAATCCAAGTGTTCCAAATATGCAAGTGCTCGTTCTTCAAAAAATGGCCAAAATCCCCCATACGTCATGACGAAGCCATGGGTTCAATCCAAAACTGTCGCTACATTTTCAAAAAGTACTTATGGGCCCAAAACGGACACCGTGTGTAAAAGTTACAATCAATTCTTCAAACACCGACAATCCAAGCGTTCCAAATAAACAAGTGCTCATTCTTTGAAAAATGGCTGAAATCCCTCACACGTCACGATGAATCCATGAGTTCAATCCAAAACGGTCCCTACATTTTCGAAATTTACTTATTGGCCCAAAACGGACATCAGGTGCTAAAGTTAGGCTCAATTTTTCAAACGCCGACAATCCAATTATTCCAAATATGTAAGTGCTTATTCTTCAAAAAATGGCTGAAATCCCTCATACATCACAGCGAAGCAGTGAGTTCAATCCAAAATGGTCGCTACAATTTCGAAAAGTACTAATGGGCTCAAAACGGACAATGTGTACAAAAGTTACCCTCAATTCTTCGAACGCCAACAATCCAAATATGCAAATTCCCATTCCTCGAGAAATGGCTGAAATTCCTCATATGTCACGGTGAAGCGATGAGTTCAATCCAAAACGGTCGCTACATTTTTGAAAAGTACTAATGGGCCCAAAACGAACAATGTGTGCAAAGTTACTCTCAATTCTTGGAACGCCGACAATCCAAATATGCAAGTGCTCCTTCTTCAAAAAATGGATGAAATACCAATTACGTCACGACAAAGCCGTGAGTTCAATCAATAACGATCGCTACATTTCCAAAAAGTACTTATGGCCCAAAACAAACACCGTGAGCAATAGTTACGCTCAATTCTTCGAACGCCGACAGTCCAAATATGCAAGTGCTTGTTCTTCGATAAACGATCGAAATCCCTCATATGTCACGATGTAGCCATCAGATCAATCCAAAACAATCGCTCCATTTTTGAAAAGTACTTGTTGGCCCAAAACGGACACCGTTTGCAAAAGTTACGTTCAATTCTTCGAACGTCGACAATCCAAGCGTTCCAAATATGCAAGTGCTCGTTCTTTGAAAAATGGCAAAAATCCCCCATACATCATGATAAAGCCATGGGTTCAATCCAAATCTATCGCTACATTTCCAAAAAGTACTTATGGCCCAAAACGGACACCGTGTACAAAAGTTACTCTCAATTCTTCGAACGCCAACAATCCAAGCGTTCAAAATAAACAAGTGCTCGTTCTTTGAAAAATGGCTGAAATCCCTCACACGCCACGATGAAGCTATGAGTTCAATCCAAAACGGTCGCTACATTTTTGAAATTTACATATGGGCCCAAACGGGACATCAGGTGCTAAAGTTAGGCTCAATTATTCGAACGCTGACAATCCAAGTGTTCCAAATATGCAAGTGCTTATTCTTGAAAAAATGACCGAAATCCCTCATACGTCACGGCAAAGCGGTGAGTTCAATCCAAAACGGTCGCTACATTTTCAAAAATTACTAATGGGCTCAAAACGGACAATGTGTACAAAAGTTATCCTCAATTCTTCGAACGCCGACAATCCAAATATGCAAGTGCCCGTTCTTCAAAAAATGGCCGAAGTCCCCCATACATCACGATGAAGCCATGGGTTCAATCCAAAACAGTTGCTACATTTTTGAAAAATACTTATGGGCCCAAAACGGACACCGTGTGTAAAAGTTAAGCTCAATTCATCGAACGCCGACAATCCAAGCGTTCCAAATATGCAAGTGGTCGTTCTTCAAAAAATGGCCAAATTGCCTCATACGTCACGATGAAGTGGTGAGTTCAATCCAAAATGATCGCTACATTTTCGAAAAGTACTTATGGGCCCAAAACGGACACTGTGTGCAAAAGTTACCCCCAATTCTTCGAATGTCGACAATCCAAATATGCAAGTGCCCGTTCATCAAAAAATGGACGAAATCCCAATTACGTCACAATGAAGTCGAGAGTTCAATCCAAAACGGTCGCTACATTTCCGAAAAGTACTTGTGGGCCCAAAACGGATACCGTGTGCAAAAGTTACGCTCAATTCTTCGAACGCCGACAATCCAAATATGTAAGTGCCCATTCCTCAAAAAATGTCTGAAATTCATCATATGTCACGATGAAGCCGTGAGTTCAATCCAAAACGGTCACTACATTTTCAAAAAGTACTTATGGGCCCAAAACGGACACCGTGTGCAAAAATTACACTCAATTCTTCGAACGCCGACAATCCAAGCGTTCCAAATAAACAAGTGCTCGTTCTTTGAAAAATGGCCGAAATCCCTCACACGTCACGATGAAGCCACGAGGTCAATCCAAAACGGTCCCTACATTTCCAAAATTTACTTATGGGCCTAAAACGGACATCGTGTGCTAAAGTTAGGCTCAATTGTTCGAACGCCGACAATCCAAGTGTTCCAAATATGAAAGTGATTATCCTTCGAAAAATAGCCAAAATCCCTCATATGTCACGGCGAACCGGTGAGTTCAATCCAAAACGGTCGCTACCTTTTCTAAATATACTAATGGGCTCAAAACGGACAATGTGTGCAAAAGTTACCCTCAATTCTTCGAACGTCGACAATCCAAATATGCAAGTGCCCGTTCCTCAAAAAATGGCTGAAATTCCTTATACGTCACGATGAAGCCATGAGTTCAATACAAAACGGTCACTACATTTTCGAAAAGTACTTTTGGGCCAGAAACGGACAACGTAAGCAAAAGTTACGCTTAATTCTTCGAACGCCGACAATCAAAGCGTACCAAATATGTAAGTGGTCGTTCTTTGAAAAATGGACAAAATCCCTCATATGTCATAACGAAGTGGTGAGTTCAATCCAAAATGGTCGCTACATTTTCGAAAAGTACTTATGGCCCAAAACGGACACTGTTTGCAAAAGTTACCCTCAATTATTCGACTGTCGACAATCGAAATATGCAAGTGCTCGTTCTTTGAAAAATGGATGAAATCCCAATTATGTCACAATGAAGTCTTAAGTTCAATCCTAACGGTCGCTACATTTTCGAAAAGTTCTTATGGGCCCAAAACGAACACCGTGTTCTAAAGTTACGCTCAATTCTTCGAACGCTGACAATCCAAGCGTTCTGAATATGCAAGTGCTTATTCTTTGAAAAATGGCCAGTATCCCTCATACGTCACGGTGAACCGGTGTGTTCAATCCAAGACGGTCACTACATTTTTGAAAAGTACTAATGGGCCCAAAATAGACACTGTGTGCAAAAGTTACCTTCAACTCTTCGAACGTCGACAATCCAAATATGCAAGTGCTCGTTCTCCGAAAAAAGGGACGAAATCCTAATTTCATCACAACGAAACCATGAGTTCAATGCAAGATGGTCGCTACATTTTCGAAAAGTAGTTATGGGCCCAAAACGGATACCATGTGCAAAAGTTACGCTCAATTCTTAGACCACCAACAATCCAAATATGCAAGTGCTCTTTCCTCAAAAAAATGGTCGAAATCACTCATAAGACATGACGAAGCCGTGAGTATAGTCCAAAATGGTCGCTACATTTCCGAAAAGTACTTATGGGCCCAAAACGGACACCGTGTGCAAAAGTTACGCTCAATTCTTCGAACGCCAACAATTCAAATATGCAAGTGCTCATTCTTCAAAAAATGGCTGAAATCCCTCATACGTCACGATGAAGCCATGAGTTCAGTCCATAACGGTCGCTACATTTTCAAAAAATACGTATGGGCCCAAAAACGGACATCGTGTGCAAAAGTTACGCTCAATTCTTCGAACGCCAACAATCCAAGCGTTCCAAATATACAAGTGCTCGTTCTTCAAAAAATGGCCGAAGTCCCCCATACATCACGACGAAGCCATGGGCTCAATCCAAAACGGTCGCTACATTTCTGAAAAATACTTATGGGCCCAAAACGAACACCGCGTGTAAAAGTTAAGCTCAAGTCATCAAACGCCGACAATCCAAGCGTTCCAAATATGCAAGTGGTCGTTCTACAAAAAATGGTCAAAATCCCTCATATGTCATGATGAAGTGGTGAGTTCAATCCAAAGTGATTGCTACAATTCCGAAAAGTACTTATGGGCCTAAAACGGACACTGTGTGCAAAAGTTACCCCCAATTCTTTGAATGTCGACAATCCAAATATGCAAATGCTCGTCCATCAAAAAATGGACGAAATCCCAATTACGTCACAACGAAGTCGTGAGTTCAATCCAAAACGAAATCTACATTTCCGAAAAGTACTTGTGGGCCCAAAAGGAATACTGTGTGCAAAAGTTACGCTCAATACTTCGAACGCCGACAATCCAAATATGTAAGTGCCCGTTCCTCAAAAAATGGCCGAAATTCATCATACGTCACGATGAAGCCATGAGTTCAATCCAAAATGATCGCAACATTTTCGAAAAGTACTTATGGGCCAAAAATGAACATCGTCTGCAAAAGTTATGCTAAATTCTTCGAACGCCGACAATCTAAAGGTGCCAGTGCTCATTCTTCGAAAAATGGCCAAAATCCCTCATACGTCACAACGAAGCCATGATTTCAATCAATGACGGTCTTTACATTTCCAAAAAGTACTTATGGCCCAGAACAGACACCGTGTGTAAAAGTTATGCTCACTCAATTCTTCGAACGCCGACAATCCAAATATGCAAGTGCTTGTTCTTCGATAAATGGCCAAAATCCCTCATACATCACGATGAAGCCATCAGATCAATTCGAAACGGTCATTATATTTTTGAAAAGTACTTATGGGCCCAAAAACGGACACCGTTTGCAAAAGTTACGCTCAATTCTTCGAACGATGACAATCAAAGCGTACCAAATATGCAAGTGGTCATTCTTCGAAAAATTGCCGAAATCCCACATACGTCACGATGAAGTGGTGAGTTCCATCCAAAACGGTCGCTACATTTTCGAAAGGTACTTATGGGCTCAAAACGGACACTGTTTGCAAAAGTTACCCTAAATTCTTCGACCACCGACAATCGAAATATGCAAGTGCTCGTTCTTCGAAAAATGGATAAAATCTCAATAATGTCACAACGAAGTCATGAGTTCAATCCAAAACGGTCGCTACATTTTCGAAAAGTACTTATGGGCCCAAAACGGATACTGTATGTAAAATTTACGCTCAATTCTTCGAACGCCGACAATCCAAATATGTAAGTGCCCATTCGTCAAAAAATGACCGAAATTCCTCATACGTCACAATGAAGCCATGAGTTCAATCCAAAACGGTCGCTACATTTTTGAAAAGTACTTATGGGCCAAAAATGGACACCGTCTGCAAAAGTTACACTCAATTTTTCGAACGCCAACAATCCAAATAAGCAAGTGCTCGTTCTTCGAAAAATGGCCAAAATCCATCATACGTCACGACGAAGCCATGAGTTCAATCGATAACGGTCGCTACATTGCCAAAAAGTACTTATGGCCCAAAACGGACACCGTGTTCAAAAGTTACACTCAATTTTTCGAAAGTCGACAATCCAAGCATTCCAAATATGCAAGTGCTCGTTCTTCGATAAATGGCCAAAAATCCTAATAGGTCACAATGAAGCCATGAGTTCAATCCGAAACAGTTGCTACATTTTCGAAAAGTACTTATGGGCAAAAAAGGGACACCATCTGCAAAAGTTACGCTCAATTCTTCGAACGTCGACAATCCAAATAAACAAGTGCTCATTCTTTAAAAAATGGCCGAAATCCTCATACATCATGACGAAGCCATGAGTTCAATTCATAATAGTTGCTACATTTCCAAAAAGTACCTACGGGCCCAAAACGGACACCGTGTGCAAAAGTTACGCTCAATTCTTCGAACGCCGACAATCCAAGCGTTTCAAATATGCAAGTTATCGTTCTTCAAAATATAGCCGAAATCCCCCCTACATCACAACAAAGCCATGGGTTCAATCCAAAGCGGTCGCTACATTTCCGAAAAGTACTTATGGGCCCAAAACGGACGTCGTGTGTAAAAGTTACGCTCAATTTTTTGTATGCCGACTATCCAAGCGTTCCAAATATGCAAGTGCTCATTCCTCAAAAAATGGCCGAAATCCCTCATACGTCACGATGAAGCGATAAGCACAATCCAAAACGGTCGCTATATTTCTGAAAAGTACTTATGGGCCCAAAACGGACGTCGTATGTAGAAGTTACGCTCAATTCTTCGAACGCCGACAATCCAAGCGTTCCAAATATGCAAGTGCTCATTCTTTCGAAAAATGGCCTAAATCTCTCATATGTCACGATGAAGCGGTGAGTTCAATCTAAAATGGTTGCTACATTTCCAAAAAGTACTTATGGGCCCAAAACGGACGCCGTGTGCAAAAGTTACGCTCAATTCTTCGTACGCAGACTATCCTAGCTTTCCAAATTTGCAAGTGCTCGTTCTTCAAAAAATGACTAAAATTGCCCATACATCATGATAAAGTGGAGAGTTCAATCCAACACGATCGCTACATTTTCAAAAAGTACTTATGGGCCCAAAACGGACACCGTATGCAAAAGTTATGCTCAATTCTACGAACGCCGACAATCCAAGCGTTCCAAATATGCAAGTGCTCATTCTTTTGGAAAATGACCGAAATCCCTCATACGTCATGATGAAGCGGTGAGTTCAATCCAAAATGGTCGCTACATTTCCAAAAAGTACTTATGGGCCTAAAACGGACACCGTGTGCAAAAGTTATGCTCAATTCTTCGTATGCCGACTATCCAAGCGTTCAAAATATTAAAGTGCTCGTTCTTTGAAAAATGGCCGAAATCCCTCATACATCACGATAAAGCAGTGAGTTCAATCCAACACGATCGCTACATGTCCAAAAAGTACTTATGGGCCCAAAACGGACACCGTATGCAAAAGTTATGCTCAATTCTACGAACGCCGACAATCCAAGCGTTCCAAATATGCAAGTGCTCATTCTTTTGGAAAATGATCGAAATCCCTCATACGTCATGATGAAGCGGTGAGTTCAATCCAAAACGGTCGCTACATTTCTGAAAAGTATTTATGGGCCCAAAACGGACACCGTATGCAAAAGTTATGCTCAATTCTACGAACGCCGACAATCCAAGCGTTCCAAATATGCAAGTGCTCATTCTTTCTAAAAATGGCTGAAATCCCTCATACGTCACGAAGAAGCGGTGAGTTCAATCCAAAACGGTCGCTACATTTCCAAAAAGTACTTATGGGCCCAAAATGGACATTGTGTGCAAAAGATACGCTAAATTCTTCGTACGCCGACTATCCAAGCGTTCCAAATATGCAAGTGCTCGTTCTTAAAAAATTGGTCGAAATCCCTCATACGTCACGACGAAGTAGTGAGCTCAGTCCAAAACGGTTACTACATTTTCGAAAAGTATTTATGGGCCCAAAACGGACACCGTATGCAAAAGTTATACTAAATTCTTCGAACGCCGGCAATACAAGCGTTCCAAATATGCAAGGGCTCATTCTTTCGAAAAATGGTCGAAATCTCTCATACGTCATGATGAAGAGGTGAGTTCAATTCAAAACGTCGCTACATTTTCGAAAAGTATTTATGGGCCCAAAATGGACACCATATGCAAAAGTTATGCTCAATTCTACAAACGCCAAAAATCCAAGCGTTCCAAATATGCAAGTGCTCATTCTTTTGAAACATGGCTAAAATCCCTCATACGTCACGAAAAAGTGGTGAGTTCAATCCAAAATGGTCGCTACATTTCCAAAATGTACTTATGGGGCCAAAATGGCCACCGTGTGCAAAATTTACACTCAATTCTTCTTACGCCAACTATCCAAGCGTTCCAAATATGCAAGTGCTCGTTCTTTGAAAAATGGCCAAAATCCCTCATACGTCACGACGAAGCGGTGAGATCAATTTAAAGGGGTCACAACATTTCGAAAAAGTACTTATGGGCCCAAAACGGACACCGTGTGCAAAAGTTATGCTCAGTTCTAAGAACGTTGACAATCCAAGCGTTCCAAATATACAAGTGCTCATTCTTTCGGAAAATGGCCGAAATCCCTCATACGTCACGATGAAGGGTGAGTTCAATCCAAAACGGTCGTGACATTTCCAAAAAGTACTTATGGGCCCAAAACGGACACCGTGTGCAAAAGTTACGCTCAATTCTTCGTACGCCGACTATCCAAGCGTTCCAAATATGCAAGTGCTCATTCTTTGAAAAATGACCGAAATCCCTCATACTTCACCACGGAGCCGTGAGTTCAATCCATAATGGTTGCTACATTTTCGAAAAGTAATTATCGGCTCAAACGGACGCCTTTGCAAAAGTTACGCTCAATTGTTCGAACACCGACAATCCAAGCTTTCCAAATGTGCAGGTGCTCATTCTTTCGAAAAATGGCCAAAATCCCTCATATGTCACGACGAAGGGTGAGTTCAATCCAAAATGGTCGCTACATTTCCAAAAAGTACTTATGGGCCCAAAATGGACACCGTGTGCAAAAGTTACACACAATTCTTCGTATGCCGACTATCCTAGCGTTCCAAATTTGTAAGTGCTCGTTCCTTGAAAAATGCCCGAAATCCTTCATACATCACTACGGAGCCACGAGTTCAATCCATAATGGTTGCCATATTTCCGAAAAGTAATTATCGGCCCAAAACAGACACTTATGCAAAAGTTACGCTCAATTCTTCGAATGTCGACAATCCAAGCATTCCAAATATGCAAGTGCTCATTCTTTCGAAAGATGGCCGAAATCCCTCATACGTCACAACGAAGTGGTGAGTTCAATCCAAAACGGTCGCGACATTTCCAAAAAGTACTAATGGGCACAAAACGGACACCGTGTGCAAAAGTTATGCTCAATTCTTCGTACGCCGACTATCGAAGCGTTCCTAATATGCAAGTGCTCATTCTTCAAAAAAGGCCGAAATCCCTCATACGTCACGATGAAGCGGTGAGCACAATCCAAAACGGTCGCTATATTTTCGAAAAGTAATATTGGGCCCAAAATGGACACTGTGTGCAAAAGTTACGCTTAATTCTTCGTACGCTGACTATCCAAGTGTTCCAAATATGCAAGTGCTCGTTCCTTGAAAAATGACCAAAATCCCTCATATATCACTACGGAGCCTTGAGTTCAATCCATAATGGTCGCTACATTTTTGAAAAGTAATTATCGGCCCAAAACGGACGTCGTATGCAAAAGTTACGCTCAATTGTTCGAACGCTGACCATCCAAGCGCTCCAAATATGTAGGTGCACATTCTTTCGAAAAATGGCCGAAATCTCTCATACGTCACAATGAAACGGTGAGTTCAATCCAGAACGGTCGCTATATTTCCAAAAAGTACTTATGGGCCCAAATCGGACATCGTGTACCAAAGTTACGCTAAATTCTTCGTACGCCGACTATCCAAACGTTCCAAATATGCAAGTGCTCATTCTTCAAAAAATGGCTAAAATCCCTCATACTTCACGATGAAGCGGTGAGCACAATCCAAAACGGTCGTTATATTTCCGAAAAGTACTTATGCGCCCAAAATGGACGTCGTATGCAAAAGTTACGCTCAATTCTTCGAACACCGACAATCCAAGCGTTCCAAATATGCAAGTGCTTATTCTTTCGAAAATGGTCGAAATCTCTCATGCGTCATGATGAAGCGGTGAGTTCAACCCAAAACGGTCGCTACATTTCCAAAAAGTACTTATGGGCCCAAAACGGACGCCGTGTGCAAAAGTTACGCTCAATCCTTCGTACGCAGACTATCCTAGCTTTCCAAATTTGCAAGTGCTCATTTTTTGAAAAATGACCAAAATCCTTCATACGTCACTACGGAGCCGTGAGTGAAATCCATAATGGTTGCCATATTTTCGAAAAGTAATTATCGGCCCAAAACGGACGCCTTTGCAAAAGTTACGCTTAATAGTTCGAATGCCGACAATCCAAGCTTTCCAAATACGCAGGTGCTCATTCTTTCAAAAAATGGCTGAATTCCCTCATACGTCACAACGAAGTGGTAAGTTCAATCCATAACGGTCGCTACATTTCCAAAAAGTATTTATGGGCCCAAAATGGACACCGTGTGCAAAAGTTACGCTCAATTCTTCGTACGCAAACTATCCAAGCGTTCCAAATATGCAAGTGCTAATTCTTTCGAAAAATGGCCAAAATCCCTCATACGTCACGATGAAGGGTGAGTTCAATCCAAAATAGTCGCGAGAATTCCAAAAAGTACTTATGGGCCCAAAATGGACACCGTGTGCAAAAGTTACGCTCAATTCTTCGTACGCCGACTATCCAAGCGTTCCAAATATGCAAGAGCTCATTCATCGAAAAATGACCGAAATCCCTCATACTTTGCTACGGAGCCGTGAGTTCAATTCATAATGGTCGCTACATTTTCGAAAAGTAATTATCGGCCCAAAACGGATGCCTTTGCAAAAGTTACACTCAATTGTTCGAACACCGACAATCCAAGCGTTCCAAATATACAGGTGCTCATTCTTTCAAAAAATGGCTGAAATCCCTCATACGCCATGACGAAGGGTGTGTTCCATCCAAAACGGTCGTTACATTTCCAAAAAGTACTTATGGGCCCGAAATGGACACCGTGTGCAAAAGTTACGCTCAATTCTTCGTACGTCGACAATCCAAGCGTTCCAAATATGCAAGTGCTCGTTCTTTGAAAAATGACCAAAATCCCTCATACGTCACTACGGAGCCATGAGTTCAACCCATAACGGTCACTACATTTTCGAAAAGTAATTATCGGCCCAAAACGGACGTCGTATGCAAAATTTACGTTCAATTGTTCGAACGTCGACAACCCAAGCATTCCAAATATGCAGGTGCTCATTCTTCTAAAAAATGGCCAAAATCCCTCATACGTCACAACGAAGTGGTGAGTTCAATCCATAACGCTCGCTACATTTCCAAAAAGTACTTATGGGCCCAAAACGGACACCGTGTGCAAACGTTACGCTCATTCTTCGTACGCCGACTATCCAAGCGTTCCAAATACGTAAGTGCTCATTCTTTGAAAAATGAATAAAATCCCTCATACGTCATGATGAAGCGGTGAGTTCAATCCAAAATGGTCGTTACATTTCCAAAAAGTACTTATGGGCCCAAAACGGACACCTTTTGCAAAAGTTATGCTCAATTCTACGAACGCTGACAATCCAAGCGTTCCAAATATACAAGTGCTCATTCTTTCGAAAAATGGCCGAAATCCCTCATATGTCACGATGAAGGGTGAGTTCAATCCAAAACGGTCGCCACATTTCCAAAAAGTACTTATGGGCCCAAAATAGACACCGTGTGCAAAAGTTATGCTCAATTCTTTGTACGCCGACTATCCAAGCGCTCCAAATATGCAAGTGCTCGTTCTTTGAAAAATGACCAAAATCCCTCATACGTCACTACGGAGCCGTGAGTTCAATCCATAATGGTCGCTACATTTTTGCAAAGTAATTATCGGCCCAAAACAGACGTCGTAAGCAAAAGTTACGCTTAATTGTTCAAGCCCCAGCAATCCAGGAGTTCCAAATATGTAGGTGCTCATTCTTTCGAAAAATAGCCGAAATCCCTCTTACGTCACAACGAAGCGGCGAGTTCAATCCATAACGCTCGCTACATTTCCAAAAAGTACTGATGGGCCCAAAACGGACACCGTGTGCAAAAGTTACGCTCAATTCTTCGTACGCCGACTATCCAAGCGTTCCAAATATGCAAGTGCTCGTTCTTTGAAAAATGACTAAAATCCCTAATACGTTATGATGAAGCAGTGAGTTCAATCCAACACGGTCGCTACATTTCCAAAAAGTACTTATGGGCCCAAAACAGACACCTTTTGCAAAAGTTACGCTCAATTCTACGAACGCCGACGATCCGAGCGTTCCAAATATGCTAGTGCTCATTGTTTCGAAAAATGGCCAAAATCTCTCATACGTCACGACGAAGTAGTGATTCTAATCCAAAACAGTCGATACATTTCCAAAAAGTACTTATGGGCTCAAAATGGACACCGTGTGCAAAAGTTACGCTAAATTCTTCGTACGTCGACTATCCAAGCGTTTCAAATATGCAAGTGCTCATTCTTCAAAAAATTGCCGAAATCCCTCATACGTCACGATGAAGGGGTGAGCACAATCCAAAACTGTCGCTATATTTCCAAAAAGTACTTATGGGCCCAAAACGGACGTCGTATGCAAAAGTTACGATTAATTCTTCGAACGTCGACAATCCAAGCGTTCCAAATATGCAAGTGCTCATTCTTTTGAAAAATGGCCGAAATCCCTCATACGTCACAACGAAGTGGTGAGTTCAATCCATAACGCTCGCTACATTTCCAAAAAGTGCTAATGGGCCAAAAACGGACACCGTGTACAAAAGTTACGCTCAATTCTTTGTGCTCCGACTTTCCAAGCATTCCAAATATGCAAGTGCTCGTTCTTTGAAAAATGACTGAAATCCCTCATACGTCATGATGAATCGGTTAGTTCAATCCAACATGGTTGCTACATTTCCAAAAAGTACTTATGGGCCCAAAACGGACACCTTTTGCAAAAGTTATGCTCAATTCTACGAACGCCGACAATCCGAGCGTTCCAAATATGCAAGTGCTCATTCTTTCGAAAAATGGCCAAAATCTCTCATACGTCACGATGAAGCAGTGATTCTAATCCAAAACTTTCGATACATTTCCAAAAAGTACTTATGGGCCAAAAACGGACACCGTGTGCAAAAGTTACGCTAAATTCTTCGTACGCCGACTATCCAAGCGTTCCAAATATGCAAGTGCTCATTCTTCAAAAAATGGCCGAAATCCCTCATACGTCACGATGAAGCGGTGAGCAAAATAAAAAAAAAAAGTACTTATGGGCCGAAAACAGATGTCGTATGCAAAAGTTACGCTCAATTCTTCGAACGTCGACAATCCAAGCGTTCCAAATATGCAAGTGCTCATTCTTTCGAAAAATGGCCGAAATCCCTCATACATCACGACAAAGCGGTGAGTTCAATCCAAAACGGTCGCTACAATTCCAAAAAGTACTTATGGGCCTAAAATGGACACCGTGTGCAAAAGTTACGCTCAATTCTTCGTACGCCGACTATCCAAGCGCTCCAAATATGCAAGTGCTCGTTCTTTGAAAAATGACCAAAATCCCTCATACGTCACTACGGAGCCGTGAGTTCAATCCATAATGGTCGCTACATTTTTGAAAAGTAATTATCGGCCTAAAACAGACGTCGTAAGCAAAAGTTACGCTCAATTGTTCGAACCCCAGCAATCCAGGAATTCCAAATACGTAGGTGCTCATTCTTTCAAAAAATGGCCGAAATCCCTCATACGTCACAACGAAACGGCGAGTTCAATCCATAATGCTCGCTACATTTCCAAGAAGTACTGATGGGCCCAAAACGGACACCGTGTGCAAAAGTTACGCTCAATTCTTCGTACGCCGACTATCCAAGCGTTCCAAATATGCAAGTGCTCGTTCTTTGAAAAATGACTAAAATCCCTAATACGTTATGATGAAGCAGTGAGTTCAATCCAACACGGTCGCTACATTTCCAAAAAGTACTTATGGGCCCAAAATGGACACCTTTTGCAAAAGTTACGCTCAATTCTACGAACGCCGACGATCCGAGCGTTCCAAATATGCAAGTGCTCATTCTTTCGAAAAATGGCCAAAATCTCTCATACATTACGATGAAGCAGAGAGTTTAATCCAAAACAGTCGCTAGATTTCCAAAAAGTACTTATGGGCCCAAAACGGACACCGTGTGCAAAAGTTACCCTAAATTCTTCGAACGCCGACTATCCAAGCGTTCCAAATATGCAAGTGCTCATTCTTCAAAAAATTGCTGAAATCCCTCATACGTCACGATGAAGTGGTGAGCACAATCCAAAACGGTCGTTATATTTCCAAAAAGTACTTATGGGCCCAAAACGGACGTCGTATGCAAAAGTTACGCTCAATTCTTTGAACGCTGACAATCAAAGCATTCCAAATATGCAAGTGCTCATTCTTTCGAAAAATGGCCGAAATCCCTCATACGTCACAACGAAGTGGTGAGTTCAATCCATAACGCTCGCTACATTTCCAAAAAGTACTAATGGACCAAAAACGGACACCGTGTGCAAAAGTTACGCTCAATTCTTCGTGCGCCGACTATCCAAGCGTTCCAAATATGCAAGTGCTTGTTCTTTGAAAAATGACTGAAATCCCTCATACGTCATGATGAAGCGGTGAGTTCATTCCAACACGGTCGCTACATTTGCAAAAAGTACTTATGGGCCCAAAACGGACACCTTTTGCAAAAGTTATGCTCAATTCTACGAACGCCTACAATCCGAGCGTTCCAAATATGCAAGTGCTCATTCTTTCGAAAAATGGGCAAAATCTCTCATACGTCATGATGAAGCAGTGATTCTAATCCAAAACGGTCGATACATTTCCGAAAAGTACTTATGGCCTCAAAACGGACACCGTGTGCAATAGTTACGCTAAATTCTTCGTACGTCGGCTATCCAAGCATTCCAAATATGCAAGTGCTCATTCTTCAAAAAATGGCCGAAATCCCTCATACGTCACGATGAAGGGGTGAGCACAATCCAAAATGGTCGCTATATTTCCAAAAAGTACTTATGGGCCTAAAACGGACGTCGTATGCAAAAGTGACGATCAATTCTTCGAACGTCGACAATCCAAGCGTTCCAAATATGCAAGTGCTCATTCTTTTGAAAAATGACTAAAATCCCTCATACGTCACAATGAAGCAGTGAGTTCAATACAACACGGTGGCTACATTTCCAAAAAGTAGTTGTGGGCCCAAATTGGACACCTTTTGTAAAAGTTATGCTCAATTCTACGAACGCCGACAATCCAAGCGTTCCAAATATGCAAGTGCTCATTTTTTTAGAAAATGGCCAAAATCTCTCGTACGTCATGACGACGCAGTGCGTTTAATCCAAAACGGTCGCTACATTTCCAAAAAGTACTCATGGGCAAAAAACGGACACCGTGTGCAAAAGTTACGCTAAATTCTTTGTACGCCGACTATCCAAGCGTTCCAAATATGCAAGTGCTCATTCTTAAAAAAATGGCCGAAATCCCTCATACGTCACGATGAAGCGGTGAGCACAATTCGAAAAGGTCGATATATTTCTGAAAAGTACTTATGGGCCCAAAACAGACGTCGTATGCAAAAGTTACGCTCATTTCTTCGAACGTCGACAATCCAAGCGTTCCAAATATGCAAGTGCTCATTCTTTCCAAAAATGGTCGAAATCCCTCATACGTCACGACAAATCGGTGAGTTCAATCCAAAACGGTAGCTACATTTTCAAAAAGTACTTATGGGCCCAAAATGGACACCGTGTGCAAAAGTTACGCTCAATTTTTCGTACGCCGACTATCCAAGCGCTCCAAATATGCAAGTGCTCGTTCTTTGAAAAATGACCAAAATCCCTCATACGTCACTACGGAGCCGTGAGTTCAATCCATAATGGTCGCTACATTTTTGAAAAGTAATTATCGGCCTAAAACAGACGTCGTAAGCAAAAGTTACGCTCAATTGTTCGAACCCCAGCAATCCAGGAATTCCAAATACGTAGGTGCTCATTCTTTCGAAAAAAGGCCGAAATCCCTCATACGTCACAACAAAGCGGCGAGTTCAATCTATAACGCTCGCAACATTTCCAAAAAGTACTGATGGGCCCAAAACGGAAACCGTGTGCAAAAGTTACCCTCAATTCTTCGTACGCCGACTATCCAAGCGTTCCAAATATGCGAGTGCTAGTTCTTTGAAAAATGACTAAAATCCCTAATACGTTATGATGAAGCAGTGAGTTCAATCCAACACGGTCGCTACATTTCCAAAAAGTACTTATGGGCCCAAAATGGACACCTTTCGCAAAAGTTGTGCTCAATTCTACGAACGCCGACAATCCAAGCGTTCCAAATATGCAAGTGCTCATTCTTTCGAAAAATGGACAAAATCTCTCATACATTACGATGAAGCAGAGAGTTTAATCCAAAACAGTCGCTAGATTTCCAAAAAGTACTTATGGGCCCAAAACGGACGTCGTATGCAAAAGTTACGCTCAATTCTTCGAACGCTGACAATCAAAGCGTTCCAAATATGCAAGTGCTCATTCTTTCGAAAAATGGACAAAATCTCTCATACATTACGATGAAGCAGAGAGTTTAATCCAAAACAGTCGCTAGATTTCCAAAAAGTACTTATGGGCCCAAAACGGACGTCGTATGCAAAAGTTACGCTCAATTCTTCGAACGCTGACAATCAAAGCGTTCCAAATATGCAAGTGCTCATTCTTTCGAAAAATGGCCGAAATCCCTCATACGTCACAACGAAGTGGTGAGTTCAATCCATAACGCTCGCTACATTTCCAAAAAGTACTAATGGGCCAAAACGGACACCGTGTGCAAAAGTTACGCTCAATTCTTCGTGCGCCGACTATCCAAGCGTTCCAAATATGCAAGTGCTTGTTCTTTGAAAAATGACTGAAATCCCTCATACGTCATGATGAAGCGGTGAGTTCATTCCAACACGGTCGCTACATTTCCAAAAAGTACTTATGGGCCCAAAACGGACACCTTTTGTAAAAGTTATGCTCAATTCTACGAACGCCGACAATCCGATAATTCCAAATATGCAAGTGCTCATTCTTTTGAAAAATGGCCAAAATCTCTTATACGTCACGACGAAGTAGTGATTCTAATCCAAAACGGTCGATACATTTCCAAAAAGTACTTATGGGCTCAAAACGGACACCGTGTGCAAAAGTTACGCTAAATTCTTCGTACGTCGTCTATCCAAGCGTTCCAAATATGCAAGTGCTCATTCTTCAAAAAATGGCCGAAATCCCACTTACGTCACGATGAAGGGGTGAGCACAATCCAAAATGGTCGCTATATTTTCGAAAAGTACTTATGGGCCTAAAACGGACGTCGTATGCAAAAGTTACGATTAATTCTTCGAACGCCGACAATCCAAGCATTCCAAATACGTAAGTACTCATTCTTTTGAAAAATGACTGAAATCCCTCATACGTCACAATGAAGTAGTGAGTTCAATCAACACGGTGGCTACATTTCCAAAAAGTAGTTGTGGGCCCAAAATGGACACCTTTTGTAAAAGTTATGCTCAATTCTACGAACGCCGACAATCCAAGCGTTCCAAATATGCAAGTGCTCATTTTTTTCAGAAAATGGCCAAAATCTCTCATACGTCATGACGACGCAGTGAGTTTAATCCAAAATGGTCGCTACATTTCCAAAAAGTACTTATGGGCCAAAACGGACACCGTGTGCAAAAGTTACGCTAAATTCTTCGTACGTCGACTATCCAAGCGCTCCTAATATGCAAGTGCTCATTCTTCAAAAAATGGCCGAAATCCCTCATACGTCACGATGAAGCGGTGAGCACAATCCGAAAAGGTCGCTATATTTTCGAAAAGTACTTATGGACCCAAAACAGACGTCGTATGCAAAAGTTATGCTCAATTCTTCGAACGTCGACAATCCAGGCGTTCCAAATATGCAAGTGCTCATTCTTTCCAAAAATGGCTGAAATCCCTCATAAGTCACGATAAAGCGGTGAGTTCAATCCAAAACGGTCGCTACATTTCCAAAAAGTACTTATGGGCCCAAAAAAGACGCCGTGTACAAAAGTTACGCTGAATTCTTCGTACGCAGACTATCCTAGCTTTCCAAATTTGCAAGTGCTCATTCTTTGAAAAATGACCAAAATCCTTCATACGTCACTACGGAGCCGTGAGTTCAATCCATAATGGTCGCCATATTTCCGAAAAGTAATATCGGCCCAAAACGGACGCCTATGCAAAAGTTACGCTCAATTGTTCGAACGCCGACAATCCAAGCTTTCCAAATATGTAGGTGCTCATTCTTTTAAAAAATGGCCAAAATCCCTCATACGTCACAACGAAGCGGTGAGTTCAATCCATAACGGTCGCTACATTTTCGAAAAGTACTTATGGGCCCAAAACGGACACTGTGTGCAAAAGTTACGCTCAATTCTTCGTACGCCGACTATCCAAGCGTTCCAATTATGCAAGTGCTCATTCGTTGAAAAATGACTGAAATCGCTCATACGTCATGATGAAGCAGTGAGTTCAATCCAACACGGTCGCTACATTTCCAAAAAGTTCTTATGGGCCCAAAACGGACACCGTATGCAAAAGTTATGCTCAATTCTACGAACGCCGACAATCTAAGCGTTCCAAATATGTAAGTGCTCATTCTTTCGAAAAATGGCCGAAATCTCTCATACGTCATGATGAAGCGGTGAGTTCAATCCAAAACGGTCGCTACATTTCCAAAAAGTACTTATGGGCCTAAAATGGACACCGTGTACAAAAGTTACGCTCAATTCTTCGTACGCCGACTATCCAAGCATTCCAAATACGTAAGTGCTCATTCTTTGAAAAATGACAAAAATCCCTCATACGTCACTATGGAGCCGTGATTTCAATCCATAACAGTTGTTACATTTCCGAAAAGTAATTATGGTCCTAAAACGGACGCCGTATGCAAAAGTTACGCTCAATTCTTCAAACGCTGACAATCCAAGCGTTCCAAATATGCAAGTACTCATTCTTTTGAAAAATGGCCAAAATCACTCATACATCACGAAGAAGTGGGGTGTTCAATCCAAATCGATTGCTACATTTCCAAAAAGTAGTTACGGGCCCAAAACGGACACCGTGTGCAAAAGTTACGTTCAATTCTTCGAACATCGACAATCCAAATGTGCAAGTGCTCGTTCATTGAAAGACGGCCAAAATCCCTCATACGTTATGATGAAATCCTGAGTTCAATCCAAAATGATCGCTCCATTTCCAAAAAGTATTTACGGGCCCAAAACGGACACCGTGTGCAAAAGTTACGCTGAATTCTTCGTACGCTAACTATCCAAGCGTTCCAAAATATGCAAGTGTGCGTTCTTTGAAAAATGGTCGAAATCCCTCATATGTTACGACGAAGCGGTGAGTTCAATCCAAAACGGTGGCTACATTTCTGGAAAGTACTTATTGGCCCGAAACGGACACCATATGTAAAAGTTATGCTCAATTCTTCGTACACCAACTATCCAAGCGTTCCAAATATGCAAGTGCTCGAACTTTGAAAAATGACCAAAATCCCTCATACGTCACTACGGAGTCGTGAGTTCAATCTATAATGGTCGCTACATTTTCGAAAAGTAATTATCGGCCCAAAATGGAAGTCGTATGCAAAAGTTACGATCAATTGTTCGAACGCCGACAATCCAAGCGTTCCAAATAGGCAGGTGCTCATTCTTTTGAAAAATAACCGAAATCCCTCATACTTCACAACGAAGCGGTGAGTTCAATCCATAATGGTCGCTACATTTCCAAAAAGTAATTATGGGCCCAAAATGGACACCGTGTGCAAAAGTTAAGCTCAATTCTTTGTACGCCGACTATCCAAGCGTTCCAAATATGCAAGTACTTGTTCTTTGAAAAATGATCAAAATCCCTCGTACGTAATGATGAAGTGGTGAGTTCAATCCAACACGGTCGCTACATTTCCAAAAAGTACTTATGGGCCCAAAACGGACACCGTTTGCAAAAGTTATGCTCAATTCTACGAACGCCGACAATCCAAGCGTTCCAAATATGTAAGTGCTCATTCTTTCAGAAAATGGCCAAAATCTCTCACACGTCACGACGAAGCGGTGAGTTTAATCCAAAACGGTCGCTACATTTCCAAAAAGTACTTATGGGCCCAAACCGGGCACCATGTGCAAAAGTTACGCTAAATTCTTCGTACGCCGACTATCCAAGCGTTCCAAATATGCAAGTGCTCATTCTTCAAAAAATGGCCGAAATCCCTCATACGTCACAATGAAGGGGTGAGCACAATCCAAAACGGTCGCTATATTTTCGAAAAGAACTTATGGGCCTAAAACGGACGTCGTATGCAAAAGTTACGATCAATTCTTCGAACGTCGACAATCCAAGCGTTCCAAATATGCAAGTGTTCATTCTTTTGAAAAATGGCCAAAATCCCTCATACGTCACGACGAAGTGGTGAGTTCAATCCAACACGGATGCTACATTTCCAAAAAGTAGTTGTGGGCCCAAAACGGACACCTTTTGCAAAAGTTATGCTCAATTCTACGAACGCTGACAATCCAAGCGTTCCAAATAAACAAGTGCTCATTCTTTCAAAAAATGGCCGAAATCCCTCATATGTCACGATGAAGGGTGAGTTCAATCCAAAACGGTCGCTACATTTCCAAAAAGTACTTATGGGCCCAAAATGGACACCGTGTACAAAAGTTGTGCTCAATTCTTCGTACGCCGACTATCCAAGCGCTCCAAATATGCAAGTGCTCGTTCTTTCAAGAATGGCCGAAATCCCTCATATGTCACGATGAAGGGTGAGTTCAATCCAAAACGGTCGCTATATTTCCAAAAAGTACTTATGGGCTCAAAATGGACACCGTGTGCAAAAGTTACGCTCAATTCTTCGTACGTCGACTATCCAAGCGTTTCAAATATGCAAGTGCTCATTCTTCAAAAAATGGCCGAAATCCCTCATATGTCACGATGAAGGGTGAGTTCAATCCAAAACGGTCGCTATATTTCCAAAAAGTACTTATGGGCTCAAAATGGACACCGTGTGCAAAAGTTACGCTCAATTCTTCGTACGTCGACTATCCAAGCGTTTCAAATATGCAAGTGCTCATTCTTTCGAAAAATGGGCCTAAAATGGACACCGTGTACAAAAGTTGTGCTCAATTCTTCGTACGCCGACTATCCAAGCGCTCCAAATATGCAAGTGCTAGTTCTTTGAAAAATGACCAAAATCCCTCATACGTCACTACGGAGCCGTGACTTCAATCCATAATGGTCGCTACATTTTTGCAAAGTAATTATCGGCCCAAAACAGACGTCGTAAGCAAAAGTTACGCTCAATTGTTCAAGCGCCAGCAATCCAGGAGTTCCAAATATGTAGGTGTTCATTCTTTTGAAAAATAGCCGAAATCCCTCTTACGTCACAACGAAGTGGCGAGTTCAATCCATAACGCTCACTACATTTCCAAAAAGTACTGATGGGCCCAAAACGGACACCGTGTGCAAAAGTTACGCTCAATTCTTCGTACGCTGACTATCCAAGCGTTCCAAATATGCAAGTGCTCGTTCTTTGAAAAATGACTAAAATCCCTAATACGTTATGATGAAGCAGTGAGTTCAATCCAACACGGTCGCTACATTTTCAAAAAGTACTTATGGGCCCAAAACAGACACCTTTTGCAAAAGTTAAGCTCAATTCTACGAACGCCGACGATCCAAGCGTTCCAAATATGCAAGTGCTCATTCTTTCGAAAAATGGCCAAAATCTCTCATACGTCACGACGAAGTAGTGATTCTAATCCAAAACAGTCGATACATTTCCAAAAAGTACTTATGGCCTCAAAACGGACACCGTGTGCAAAAGTTACGCTAAATTCTTCGTACGTTGACTATCCAAGCATTCCAAATATGCAAGTGCTCATTCTTCAAAAAATGGCCGAAATCCCTCATACGTCACGATGAAGGGGTGAGCACAATCCAAACTGGTCGCTATATTTCCGAAAAGTACTTATTGGCCTAAAACGGACGTTGTATGCAAAAGTTACGATCAATTCTTCGAACGCCGACAATCCAAGCATTCCAAATACGTAAGTACTCATTCTTTTGAAAAATAACTGAAATCCCTCATACGTCACAATGAAGTAGTGAGTTCAATCCAACACGGTGGCTACATTTCCAAAAAGTAGTTGTGGGCCCAAAATGGACACCTTTTGTAAAAGTTATGCTCAATTCTACGAACGTCGACAATCCATGCGTTCCAAATATGCAAATGCTCATTTTTTTTCAGAAAATGGCCAAAATATCTCATACGTCATGACGACGCAGTGAGTTTAATCCAAAATGGTCGCTACATTTCCAAAAAGTACTTATGCGCCAAAAATGGACACCGTGTGCAAAAGTTACGCTAAATTCTTCGTACGTCGACTATCCTAGCTTTCCAAATTTGCAAGTGCTCATTCTTTGAAAAATGACCGAAATCCTTCATACGTCACTACGGAGCCGTGAGTTCAATCCATAATGGTCGCCATATTTCCGAAAAGTAATTATCGGCCCAAAATGGACGCCTATGCGAAAGTTACGCTCAATTGTTCGAACGCCGACAATCCAAACTTTCCAAATATGTAGGTGCTCATTCTTTTAAAAAATGGCCGAAATCCCTCATACGTCACAACGAAGCGGTGAGTTCAATCCATAACGGTCGCTACATTTTTGAAAAGTACTTATGGGCCCAAAACGGACACTGTGTGCAAAAGTTACGCTGAATTCTTCGTACGCCAACTATCCAAGCGTTCCAAAATATGCAAGTGTTCGTTCTTTGAAAAATGGTCGAAATCCCTCATATGTTACGACGAAGCGGTGAGTTCAATCCAAAACGGTGGCTACATTTTCGGAAAGTACTTATTGGCCCGAAACGGACACCATATGTAAAAGTTATGCTCAATTCTTCGTACACCAACTATCCAAGCGTTCCAAATATGGAAGTGCTCGAACTTTGAAAAATGACCAAAATCCCTCATACGTCACTACGGAGCCGTGAGTTCAATCTATAATGGTCGCTACATTTTCGAAAAGTAATTATCGGCCCAAAATGGACGTCGTATGCAAAAGTTACGATCAATTGTTCGAACGTCGACAATCCAAGCGTTCCAAATAGGCAGGTGCTCATTCTTTTGAAAAATAACCGAAATCCCTCATACTTCACAATGAAGCGGTGAGTTCAATCCATAATGGTCGCTACATTTCCAAAAAGTAATTATGGGCCCAAAATGGACACCGTGTGCAAAAGTTAAGCTCAATTCTTCGTATGCCGACTATCCAAGCGTTCCAAATATGCAAGTACTTGTTCTTTGAAAAATGATCGAAATCCCTCGTACGTAATGATGAAGCGGTGAGTTCAATCCAACACGGTCGCTACATTTCCAAAAAGTACTTATGGGCCCAAAACGGACACCGTTTGCAAAAGTTATGCTCAATTCTACGAACGCTGACAATCCAAGCGTTCCAAATATGTAAGTGCTCATTCTTTCAGAAAATGGCCAAAATCTCTCACACGTCACGACGAAATGGTGAGTTTAATCCAAAACGGTCGCTACATTTCCAAAAAGTACTTATGGGCCCAAACCGGGCACCGTGTGCAAAAGTTACGCTAAATTCTTCGTACGCCGACTATCCAAGCGTTCCAAATATGCAAGTGCTCATTCTTCAAAAAATGGCCGAAATCCCTCATACGTCACGATGAAGGGGTGAGCACAATCCAAAACGGTCGCTATATTTTCGAAAAGTACTTATGGGCCCAAAACGGACGTCGTATGCAAAAGTTACGATCAATTCTTCGAACGCCGTCAATCCAAGCGTTCCAAATATGCAAGTGTTCATTCTTTCGAAAAATGGCCAAAATCCCTCATACGTCACGACGAAGTGGTGAGTTCAATCCAACACGGACGCTACATTTCCAAAAAGTAGTTGTGGGCCCAAAACGGACACCTTTTGTAAAAGTTATGCTCAATTCTACGAACGCCGACAATCCAAGCGTTACAAATATGAAAGTGCTCATTCTTTCAGAAAATGGCCGAAATCTCTCATACGTCACGATGAAGTAGTGAGTTAAATCCAAAATGGTCGCTACATTTTCAAAAAGTGCTTATGGGCCCAAAACGGGCACGGTGTGCAAAAGTTATTCTAAATTCTTCGTACTTCGACTATCCAAGCGTTCCAAATATGCAAGTGCTCATTCTTTCGAAAAATGGTCGAAATCCCTCATAGGTCACGAAGAAGTTGTGAGTTCAATCCAAAAGTGTCGCTACATTTTCAAAAAGTACTTATGGGCCCAAAACGGACACCGTGTGCAAAAGTTACGCTCAATTCTTCGTACGCCGACTATCCAAGCGTTCCAAATATGCAAGTGCTCATTCTTTGAAAAATGATTGAAATCCCTCTTACGTCAAAATGAAGCATGAGTTCAATCCAACACGGTCGCTACATTTCCAAAAAGTATTTGTGGGCCTAAAACGGACACCTTTTGTAAAAGTTATGCTCAATTCTATGAATGCCGACAATCCAAGCGTTCCAAATATGCAAGTGCTCATTCTTTCGGAAAATGGCCAAAATCTCTCATACCTCATGACGAAGTAGTGAGTTTAATCCAAAACGGTAGCTACATTTCCAAAATGTACTTATGGGCCCAAAACGGACACCGTGTACAAAAGTTACCCTAAATTCTTCGTACGCCGACTATCCAAGCGTTCCAAATATGCAATTGCTCATTCTTCAAAAAATGGCCGAAATCCGTCATACGTCACGATAAAGCGGTGAGCACAATCCAAGATGGTCGCCATATTTTTGAAAAGTACTTATGGGCCCAAAACGGACGTCGTGTGCAAAAGTTATGCTCAATTCTTCGAACGCCGACAATCTAAGAGTTCCAAATATGCAAGGGCTCATTCTTTCCAAAAATGGCCGAAATCCCTCATACGTCATGACAAAGCGATGAGTTCAATCCAAAATGGTCGCTACATTTCCAAAAAGTACTTATGGGCCCAAAATGGACGTCGTGTACAAAAGTTACGCTCAATTCTTCATACGCAGACTATCCTAGCTTTCCAAAATTTCAAGTGCTCGTTCTTTGAAAAATGACCAAAATCCTTCATACGTCACTACGGAGCCGTGAGTTCAATCCATAATGGTCGCCATATTTTCGAAAAGTAATTATCGGCACAAAACGGACGCCTATGCAAAAGTTACGCTTAATCGTTCGAACGCCGACAATCCAAGCTTTCCAAATATGTAGTTGCTCATTCTTTCGAAAAATGGCCTAAATCTCTCATACGTCATAATGAAACGGTGAGTTCAATCCATAACGGTCGCTACATTTCCAAAAAGTACTTATGGGCCCAAAACGGACACCGTGTACAAAAGTTACGCTCAATTCTTCGTACGTCGACTATCCAAGCGTTCCAAATATGCAAGCGCTCATTCGTTGAAAAATGACTGAAATTGCTCATACGTCATGACTAAGCAGTGAGTTCAATTCAACACGGTCGCTACATTTTCAAAAAGTTCTTTTGGGCCCAAAATGGACACCGTATGCAAAAGTTATGCTCAATTCTACGAACGCCGACAATCCCAGCGTTCCAAATATGCAAGTGCTCATTCTTTCAAAAAATGGCTGAAATCCCTCAAACGTCATGACGAAGCAGTGAGTTCAATCCAAAACGATCGCTACATTTCCAAAAAGTACTTATGGGCCTAAAATGGACACCGTGTGCAAAAGTTGCGCTCAATTCTTCGTACGCCGACTATCCAAGCATTCCAAATACGTAAGTGCTCATTCTTTGAAAAATGACCAAAATCCCTCATATGTCACTACGGAGCCGTGATTTCAATCCATAACAGTCATTACATTTTTGAAAAGTAATTATGGTCCCAAAATGGACGCCGTATGCAAAAGTTACGCTCAATTCTTCAAACGCTGACAATCCAAGGGTTCCAAATATACAAGTGCTCATTCTTTCGAAAAATGGCTGAAATCCCTCATACGTCACGAAGAAGAGGGGTGTCCAATCCAAATCGGTCGCTACATTTCCAAAAAGTAGTTACGGGCCCAAAACGGAAACCGTGTGCAAAAGTTACGCTCAATTCTTCGAACGGCGACAATCCAAATGTGCAAGTGCTCGTTCTTTGAAAGACGGCCAAAATCCCTCATATGTTATGACGAAGTCATGAGTTCAATCCAAAACGATCGCTACATTTCCAAAAAGTACTTACGGGCCCGAAACAGACACCGTGTGCAAAAGTTACTCTAAATTCTTCGTACGCCGACTATCCAAGCGTTCCAAAATATGCAAGTGCTCGTTATTTGAAAAATGGTCGAAATCCCTCATATGTCACGATGAAGTGGTGAGTTCAATCCAAAACGGTGGCTACATTTTCAGAAAATGCTCATGGGCCCAAAACGGACATCGTGTGCAAAAGTGACGCTCAATTCTTCGTACGCCGACTATCCAAGCGTTCCAAATATGCTAGTGCTCATTCTTTGAAAAATGTCCAAAATCCCTCATACGTCCCGATGAAGCGGTGAGTTCAACCCAAAACGGTCGCTACATTTTTGAAAAGTACTTATGGGCCCAAAATGGACATCGTGTGCAAAAGTTACGCTGAATTCTTTGTAGTCGACTATCCAAGCGTTCCAAATATGCAAGTGCTCATTCTTTTGAAAAATGGCTGAAATCCCTCATACTTAATGACGAAGCGGTCAGTTCAATCCAAAACGGTTGCTACATTTCCGAAAAGTACTTATGGGCCCGAAACGGACACCATATGCAAAAGTTATGCTCAATTCTTCGTACGTTGACTATCCAAGCGTTCCAAATATGCAAGTGCTCGTACTTTCAAAAACGACCAAAATCCCTCATACGTCACTACGGTGCCATGAGTTCAATCCATAATGGTCGCTACATTTTCGAAAAGTAATTATCGGCCCAAAACGAACGTCGTATGCAAAAGTTACGATCAATTGTTCGAACGCCGACAATCCAAGCGTTCCAAATATGCAGGTGCTCATTCTTTTGAAAAATAACCGAAATCCCTCATACATCACAATGAAGCAGTGAGTTCAATCCATAATGGTCGCAACATTTCCAAAAAGTAATTATGGGCCCAAAACGGACACCGTGTGCGGAAGTTAAGCTCAATTCTTCGTACGCCGACTATCCAAGCGTTCCAAATATGCAAGTACTTGTTCTTTGAAAAATTACTGAAATCCCTCTTACGTTACGATGAAGCGGTGAGTTCAATCCAACACGGTCGCTACATTTCCAAAAAGTACTTATGGGCCCAAAACGGACACCGTTTGTAAAAGTTATGCTCAATTCTACAAACGTCGACAATCCAAGCGTTCCAAATATGCAAGTGCTCATTCTTTCAGAAAATGGCCAAAATCTCTTAGACGTCACAACAAAGCAGTGAGTTTAATCCAAAACGGTCGCTACATTTCCAAAAAGTACTTATGGGCCCAAAACGGGCACCGTGTGCAAAAGTTACGCTAAATTCATCGTACTCCGACTATCCAAGCGTTCCAAATATGCAAGTGCTCATTCTTCAAAAAATGGCCGAAATCCCTCATACGTCACGATGAAGCAGTGAGCACAATCCAAAACGATCTCTATATTTTCGAAAAGTACTTAGGGACCCAAAACGGACGTCGTAGGCAAAAGTTACGCTCAATTCTTCGAACGCCAACAATCCAAGCGTTCCAAATATACAAGTGCTCATTCTTTCGAAAATGGCCGAAATCACTCATTCGTCATGAAGAAGCGGTGAGTTCAATCCAAAACGGTCGCTACATTTCCAAAATGTACTTATGGACCCAAAACGGACGCCGTGTGCAAAAGTTATGCTCAGTTCTTTGTACGCCGACTATCCTAGCATTCCAAATATGCAAGTGCTCGTTCTCTGAAAAATAACTAAAATCCTTCATACGTCACTATGGAGCCTCGAGTTCAATCCATAATGGTCGCCATATTTTCGAAAAGTAATTATCGGCCCAAAACGAACGCCTATGCAAAAGTTACGCTCAATTGTTCGAACGCCGACAATCCAAGCTTTCCAAATATGTAGGTGCTCATTCTTTCGAAAAATGGCTGAAATCCCTCATACGTCACAACGAAGTGGTGAGTTCAATCCATAAGGATCGTTACATTTCCAAAAAGTACTTATGGGCCCAAAACGGACACCGTGTGCAAAAGTTACGCTCAATTCTTCGTACGCCGACTATCCAAGCGTTCCAAATATGCAAGTGCTCATTTGTTGAAAAATGACTGAAATTGCTCATACATCATGATGAAGCAGTGAGTTCAATCCAACACGGTCGCTACATTTTCAAAAAGTTCTTATGGCCCAAAACGGACACCGTATGCAAAAGTTATGCTCAATTCAACGAACGCCGACAATCCAAGCGTTCCAAATATGCAAGTGCTCATTCTTTCGAAAAATGGTCAAAATCCCTCATACTTCACGACGAAGCGGTGAGTTCAATCCAAAACGGTCGCTACATTTCCAAAAAGTACTTATGGGCCTAAAACGAACACTGTGTGCAAAAGTTACGCTCAATTCTTCTTACGCCGACTATCCAAGCATTCCAAATACGTAAGTGCTCATTCTTTAAAAATGACCAAAATCCCTCATACGTCGCTATGGAGTCGTGATTCCAATCCATAGCGGTCGTTACATTTTCGAAAAGTAATTATGGTCCCAAAACGGACGCCGTATACAAAAGTTACGCTCAATTCTTCAAACGCTGACAATCCAAGCGTTCCAAATATGCAAGTGCTCATTCTTTCGAAAAATGGCCAAAATCCCTCATACGTCACGAAGAAGCGGGGTGTTCAATCCAAATCGGTCGCTACATTTCGAAAAAGTAGTTACTGGCCCAAAATGGACACCGTGTGCAAAAGTTACACTCAATTCTTCGAACGTCGACAATCCAAATGTGCAAGTGCTAGTTCTTTAAAAGACGGCCAAAATCCCTTATACGTTATGACGAAGTCATGAGTTCAATCCAAAACGATCGCTTCATTTCCAAAAAGTACTTACGGGCCCAAAATGGACACCGTGTGCAAAAGTTACGCTAAATTCTTCGTACGCCGACTATCCAAGCGTTCCAAAATATGCAAGTGCTCGTTCTTTGAAAAATGGTTGAAATCCCTCATATGTCACGATGAAGCGGTGTGTTCAATCCAAAACGGTGGCTACATTTTCGAAAAGTACTCATGGGCCCAAAACGGATATCGAGTGCAAAAGTAACGCTCAATTCTTCGTACGCCGACTATCCAAACATTCCAAATATGCTAGTGCTCATTCTTTGAAAAATGACCAAAATCCCTCATACGTCTCGACGAAGCGGTGAGTTCAACCCAAAACGGTCGCTACATTTTCGAAAAGTACTTATGGGCCCAAAATGGACATCGTGTGCAAAAGTTACACTGAATTCTTCGAACGCCGACAATCCAAGCGTTCCAAATATGCAAGTGCTCGTTCTTCAAAAAATGGCCAAAATCCCTCATACGTCACGACGAAGCAGTGAGGCCAATCCAAAACGGTCACCACATTTTCGAAAAGTACTTATGGGCACAAAACAGACGTCGTATGCAAAATTTACGCTCAATTCTTCGAACGTCGACAACCCAAGGGTTCCAAATATACAAGTGCTCATTCTTTTGAAAAATGGCCAAAATCCCTCATACGTCATGCCGAAGCGATGAGTTCAATCCAAAATGGTCGCTACATTTCCAAAAAGTACTTATGGGCCCAAAATGGACACCATGTGCAAAAGTTACGCTCAATTCTTTCGTATGCCGACTATTCAATCGTTCCAAGTATGCAAGTGCTCGTTCTTTGAAAAATAATCGAAATCCCTCATACGTCACTACGGAGCCGTGAGTTCAATCCATAATGGTCACTACATTTTTGAAAAGTAATTATGGACCCAAAATGGACACCGTATGCAGAAGTTATGCTCAATTTTTCGAACGTCGACAATCCAAGCGTTCCAAATATGCAAGTGCTCATTCTATCGAAAAATGGCCGAAATCCCTCATACATCACGACGATGCGATGAGTATAATCCAAAATGGTCGCTACATTTGCAAAAAGTTCTTATGGGTCGAAAATGGACACCGTGGGCAAACGTTACGCTAAATTCTTCGTACGCCGACAATCCAAGCGTTCCAAATATGCAAGTGCTCATTCTTTCAAAAAATGGCCGAAATCCCTCATATGTCACGACGAAGTGGTGAGTTCAATCCAAAATGATCGCTACATTTTAGAAAATTACTTATGGGCCCAAAACGGACGCCGTGTGCAAAAGTTATGCTTAATTCTTCGGATGCCGACTATCCAAGCGTTCGAAATATGCAAGTGCTCATTCTTTTGAAAAATGGCCAAAATCCCTCATACGTCATGATGAAGCGGTGAGTTCAATCCGAAACGGTCGCTACTTTTTCGAAAAGTACTTATGGGCCAAAAACGGACGCCGTATGCAAAAGTTACACTCAATTCTTCGAATGCCGACAATCAAAGTGTTCCAAATATGCAAGTGCTCATTCTTTTAAAAAATGGTCGAAATTCCTCATACATCACGACGAAGTGGTGAGTTCAATCCAAAATGGTCGCTACATTTTCGAAAAGTACTTTTGGACCCAAACCGGATGCTGTATGCAAAAGTTACGCTTAATTCTTCGTACACTGACTATCCAAATGTTCCAGATATGCTAGTGCTCATTCGTTCAAAAAATGGCCGAAATCCCTCATACGTCATGAAGAAGCAGTGAGTTCAGTCCAAAACGGCGCTACATTTTCGAAAAGTACTTATGACCCCAAAACGGACGCCATATGCAAAAGTTATGCTCAATTCTTCTTACGCCGACTATCCAAGCATTCCAAATATGTAAGTGCTTGTACTTTGAAAAATGACCAAAATCCCTCATACGTCACTACGGAGCCGTGAGTTCAATCCATAATGGTAGCTACATTCTCGAAAAGTAATTATCGGCCCAAAACGGACGTCGTATGCAAAAGTTACAATCAATTGTTCGAACGCCGACAATCCAAGCGTTCCAAATATGCAGGTGCTCATTCTTTTGAAAAATAACTGAAATCCCTCATACGTCACAATGAAGGGGCGAGTTCAATCCATAACGATCGCAACATTTCCAAAAAGTAATTATGGGCCCAAAACGGACACCGTGTGCAAAAGTTAAACTCAATTCTTCGTACACTGACTATCCAAGCGGTCCAAATATGCGAGTACTTGTTCTTTGAAAAATGATTGAAATCCCTCATACGTTACGATGAAGCGGTGAGTTCAATCCAACACGGTCGCTACGTTTCCAAAAAGTACTTATGGGCCCAAAACGGACATCGTGTGCAAAAGTTATGCTCAATTCTACGAACGCCGACAATCCAAGCGTTCCAAATATGCAAGTGTTCATTATTTCAAGAAATGTCTGAAATCCCTCATACGTCACGATGAAGTGGTGAGTTTAATCCAAAATGGACGCTACATTTCGAAAAAGTACTCATGGGCCCAAAACGGACGCCGAACGCAAAAGATTCCTCAATTCTTCGAACGCCGACATCCAAGCGTTCCAAATATGTAAGTGCTCATTCTTTCGATAAATGGTTGAAATCCCTCATACGTCACGACGAAGCGATGAGTTCAATCCAAAATGGTCGTTACATTTCCGAGAAGTACTTGTGGGCCCAAAATGGACATCGTGTGCAAAAGTTACGCTCAATTCTTTGTACGCTGACTATCCAAGCGTTCCAAATATGCAAGTGTTCATTATTTCAAGAAATGTCTGAAATCCCTCATACGTCACGATGAAGTGGTGAGTTTAATCCAAAATGGACGCTACATTTCGAAAAAGTACTCATGGGCTCAAAACGGACGCTGAACGCAAAAGATTCTCTCAATTCTTCGAACGCCGACAATCCAAGAGTTCCAAATATGCAAGTGCTCATTGTTTCGAAAAATGGCTGAAATCCCTCATACGTCAGGATGAAGAGGTGAGCTCAATCCAAAACGGTCGCAACAATTCCAAAAAGTACTTATGGGCCCAAAACGGACGCCGTATGCAAAAGTTTCGCTCAATTCTTCGAACGCCGACAATCCAAGCGTTCCAAATATGCAAGTGCTCATTCTTTCAATAAATGGCAAAAATCCCATGTATGTCACGACGAGGTGGTGAGTTCAATCCAAAACGGTCGCTATGTTTCCAAAAGTACTTATAGACCCAAAACGGATGCCATATGCAAAAGTTACGCTTCACATCTTCAAATGCCGACAATCCAAGAGTTCCAAATATTTGAGGGTTCATTCTTAAGAAAAATGGCCAAAATTCCTCATACGTCACGATGAAGTTGTGCGTTCAATCCAAAATGGTCGCTACATTTCGGAAAAGTACTTATGAGCCCAAAAGGGACGCGGTATGCAAAAGTTTCGCTCAATTCTTCGAACGCGGACAATCCAAGAGTTCCAAATATGCAAGGGCTTATTCTTTTGAAAAATGGCAAAAATCCCTCATACATCACGATGAAGTCATGAGTTCAATCCAAAATGATAGCTACATTTCCGAAAAGTACTTATGGGCCCAAAACGGACATCGTGCGCAAAAGTTGCGCTCAATTCTTCTTACGCCGACTATCCAAGCTTTCCAAATTTGCAAGTGCTCATTCTTTCAAAAAATGGCAAAAATCCCACGTATGTCATGACGAGGTGGTGAGTTCAATCCAAAACGGTCACCACATTTCCAAAAGTACTTATGGGCCCAAAACGGATGCCAAATGCAAAAGTTACGCTCAGTTCTTCGAACGCCGACAATCCAAGCTTTCCAAATATTTGAGGTTTCATTCTGAAGAAAAATGGTAAAAATTCCTCATACGTCACGTTGAAGTGGTGAGTTCAATCAAAAATGGTCGCTACATTTCGGAAAAGTACTTATGGGCCCAAAACGGATGCCGTATGCAAAAGTTTCGCTCAATTCTTCGAACGCTGACAATCCAAGAGTTCCAAATTTGCAAGTGCTTATTTTTTAGAAAAATGGCAAAAATCCCTCATACGTCACGATGAAGCGATGATCTAAATCCAAAATGGTAGCTACATTTCCGAAAAGTACTTATGGGCCCAAAACGGACATCGTGTGCAAAAGTTACGCTCAATTCTTCTTATGCCGACTATCCAAGCGTTCCAAATATGCAAGTGCAAATTCTTTCAAGAAATGTCTGAAATCTCTCATACGACACGGTGAAGTGGTGAGTTAAATCCAAAATGGACGCTACATTTCTGAAAAGTACTTATGAGCCCAAAATGGACGCCGAATGCAAAAGATTCGCTCAATTCTTTGAACTCCGACAATCCAAGAGTTCCAAATATGCAAGTGCTCATTATTTCAAAAAATGGCTGAAATGCCTCATACGTCACGATGAAGAGGTGAGCTCAATCCAAAACGGTCGCTACATTTCCAAAAGTACTTATAGGCCCAAAACAGATGCCATATGCAAAAGTTACGCTCAATTATTCGAATGCCGACAATCCAAGCGTTCCAAATATTTGAGGGTTCATTCTTAAGAAAAATGGCCGAAATTCCACATACGTCACAATGAAGTGGTGCTTTCAATCCAAAATGGTCGCTACATTTCGGAAAAGTACTTATGGGTCCGAAACGGACGCCGTATGCAAAAGTTTCGCTCCATTCTTCGAACGTCGACAATCCAAGAGTTCCAAATATGCAAGTGCTCATTCTTTTGAAAAATGGCAAAAATCCCACATACATCACGACGAAGTGGTGAGTTCAATCCAAAATGGTCCCTACATTTCCGAAAAGTACTTATGGGCGTGTGCAAAAGTTACACTTAATTCTTCTTACGCCGACTATCAAAGCGTTCCAAATATGCAAGTACTCATTCTTTCAAAAAATGGCAAAAATCCCACGTACGTCATGATGAGGCGGTGAGTTCAATCCAAAACGGTCGCTACATTTCCAAAAGTACTAATGGGCCCAAAACGGATGCCATATGCAAAAGTTACGCTCAATACTTCGAACTCCGACAATCCAAGCTTTCCAAATATTTGAGGGTTCATTCTTAAGAAAAATGGCCAAAATTCCTCATACGTCACGATGAAGTGTTGAGTTCAATCCAAAATGGTCGCTACATTTTGGAAATGTACTTATGGGCCCAAAACGGATGCCGTACGCAAAAGTTTCGCTCAATTCTTCGAACGCCGACAATCCAAGAGTTCCAAATTTGCAAGTGCTGATTCTTTAGAAAAATGGCAAAAATCCCTCATACGTCACGATGAAGCGATGATTTCAATCCAAAATGGTAGTAACATTTCCGAAAAGTACTTATGGGCCCAAAACGGACATCGTGTGCAAAAGTTACGCAAAATTCTTCTTATGCCGACTATCCAAGCGTTCCAAATATGCAAGTGCTCATTCTTTTGAAAAATGGCCGAAATCCCTCATACGTCATGATCAAGTGGTGAGTTCAATCCAAAATGGTCGTCACATTTCCGAAAAGTACTTATGGGCCTAAAACGAACATCGTGTGCAAAAGTTACGCTCAATTCTTCGTACGCCGACTATCCAAGCGTCCCAAATATGCAAGTGCTCATTCTTTAGAAAAATATCCAAAATCCCTCGTACGTCACGATGAAGTGGTGAGTTCAATCCAAAATGGACGCTACATTTCAGAAAAGTACTTATGGGCCCAAAACAGACGCCTAATGCAAAAGTTTCGATCAATTCTTTGAACGCCGACAATCCAAGAGTTCCAAATATGCAAGTGCTCATTCTTTCGAAAAATGGCAAAAATCCCTCATACATCACAATGAAGTGGTGAGTTCAATCCAAAATGGTAGCTACATTTCCGAAAAGTACTTATGGGCCTAAAATGGACATCGTGTGAAAAGTTACGCTCAATTATTTCTTACGCCGACTGTCCAAGGGTTCCAAATATGCAGGTGCTCATTCATTCAAAAAATAGCCAAAATCCCTCATACATCATGATGAAGCGGTGAGTTTAATCCAAAAGGGTCGTTACATTTTCGAAAAGTACTTATAGGCCCAAAACGGACATCGTGTGAAAAAGTTACGCTCAATTCTTCGTACGCCGACCAACCAAGCGTTCCAAATATGCAAGTGCTCATTCTTTTGAGAAATGTCCGAAATCCCTCATACGTCACGATGAAGTGGTGAGTTCAATCCAAAATGGTAGCTACATTTCCGAAAAGTACTTATGGGCCTAGAACGGACATCGTGTGCAAAAGTTACGCTCAATTCTTCGTACGCCGACTGTCCAAGCGTTCCAAATATGCAAGTGCTCATTCTTTCCAAAAATGACCAAAATCCCTCATACGTCACGAAGAAACAGTGAGTTCAATCCAAAAGGGTCGATACATTTTCGAAAAGTACTTATAGGCCCAAAACGGACATCGTGTGAAAAAGTTACGCTCAATTCTTCGTACGCCGACTATCCAAGCGTTCCAAATATGCAAGTGCTCATTCTTTTGAGAAATGTCCAAAATCCCTCATACGTGACGACGAAGTGGTGAGTTCAATCCAAAATGGAAGCTACATTTCGAAAAAGTACTTATGGACCCAAAACGGACGCCGAATGCAAAAGATTCGCTCAATTCTTCGAACGCCGACAATCCAAGTGTTCCAAATATGCAGGTGCTCATTCTTTCAAAAAATGGCGAAAATCCCTCAAACGTCATGAAGAAGTGGTGAGTTCAATCCAAAATGGTCGCTACATTTCCGAAAAGTACTTATGGGCCCAAAACGAACATCGTGTGCAAAAGTTACACTCAATTCTTCTTACACTGACTATCCAAGCGTTCAAAATATGCAAGTGTTCATTCTTTCAAAAAATGGCTAAAATCCCTCATACGTCACGATGAGGCGGTGAGTTCAATCCAAAACGGTCGTTACATTTCCGAAAAGTACTTATGCTCCCAAAACGGACATTGTGTACAAAAGTTACGCTCAACTCTTCGTAGGCCGACTATCCAAGCGTTCCAAATATGCAAGTGCTCATTCTTTGGAAAAATGGCCAAAATCCCTCATACATCACGATGAAGCGGGGACCTCAATCCAAAACGGTCGCTACATTTCTAAGAAGTACTTATGGGCCCAGAACGGACGTCGTATGCAAAAGTTTCGCTCAATTCTTCGAACGCCGACAATCCAAGCGTTCCAAATATACAAGTGCTCATTCTTTCAAAAAATGGCGAAAATCCCTCATACGTCACGATGAGGCGGTGAGTTCAATCCGAAATAGTCGCTACATCTCCAAAAGTACTTATGGGCCCAAAACGGACGCCGTATGCAAAAGTTTCGCTCAATTCTTCGAACGCCGACAATCCAAGAGTTCCAAATATGTAAGTGCTCATTCTTCGAAAAATGGCTAAAATCCCTCATACGTCACAATGAAGCTGTGAGCTCAATCCAAAATGGTTGCTACATTTGCAAGAAGTACTTATGGGCCCAGAACGGAAGTCGTATGCAAAAGTTTCGCTCAATTCTTCGAACGTCGACAATCCAAGCGTTCCAAATAAACAAGTGCTCATTCTTTCAAAAAAATGGCAAAAATCCCTCGTACGTCACGATGAAGTGGTGAGTTCAATCCAAAATGGTAGCTACATTTCCAAAAGTACTTATGGGCCAAAAACGGACGCCGTATGCAAAAGTTTCACTCAATTCTTCGAACGTCGACAATCCAAGAGTTCCAAATATGAAAGTCCTCATTCTTTCGAAAAATGGCAAAAATCCCTCATACGTCATGACGAAGCGATGAGTTGAATCCAAAATGGTCGCTACATTTCCGAAAAGTACTTACGGGCCCAAAACGAACATCGTGTGAAAAAGTTACGCTCAATTTTTCGTACGCCGACTATCCAAGCGTTCCAAATATTCAAGTGCTCATTCATTTGAAAAATGTCAGAAATCCCTCATACGTCACGATGAGGTGGTGAGTTCAATCCAAAATGGAAGCTACATTTCAAAAAAGTACTTATGGGCCCAAAACAGACGCCGAATGCAAAAGATTCGCTCAATTATTTGAACGCCGACAATCGAAGAGTTCCAAAGATGTAGGTGCTCATTCTTTCGAAAAATGGCAAAAATCCCTTAAACGATATGAAGAAGTGGTGAGTTCAACCTAAAATGGTCGCTACATTTCCGAAAAGTACTTATGGGCCCAAAATGAACATCGTGTGCAAAAGTTACGCTCAACTCTTCTTACGCCGACTATCCAAGCATTTCAAATATGCAAGTGTTCATTCTTTCGAAAAATGGCCAAAATCCCTCATACGTCACTATGAAGCGGTGAGTTCAATCCAAAACGGTTGTTACATTTCCAAAAAGTACTTATGCTCCGAAAATGGACATTGTGTGCAAAAGTTATGCACAATTCTTCGTAGGCCAACTATCCAAGCGTTCCAAATATGCAAGTGCTCATTCTTTGGAAAAATGGCCAAAATCCCTCATACATCTCGATGAAGCGGGGAGCTCAATCCAAAACGGTCGCTACATTTCCAAGAAGTACTTATGGGCCCAGAACGGACGCCGTATACAAAAGTTTCGCTCAATTCTTCGAACGCCGACAATCCAAGAGTTCCAAATATGTAAGTCCTCATTCTTTCAAAAAATGGCAAAAATCCCTCATACGTCACGACGAGGCGGTAAGTTCAATCCAAAATGGTCGCTACATCTCCAAAAGTACTTATGGGCCCAAAACGGACGCCGTATGCAAAAGTTTCGTTCAATTCTTCGAACACCGACAATCCAAGAGTTCCAAATATGTAAGTGCTCATTCTTTTGAAAAATGGCCAAAATCCCTCATACGTCACAATGAAGCAGTGAGCTCAATCCAAAACGGTCATTACATTTTCGAAAAGTACTTATGCTCCCAAAACGGACATTCTGTGTAAAAGTTACGCTCAATTCTTCGTACGCCGACTATCCAAGCGTTCCAAATATACAAGTGCTCATTCTTTGGAAAAATGGCCAAAATCCCTCATACATCACGATGAAGTGGGGAGCTCAATCCAAAACGGTTGCTACATTTCCAAGAAGTACTTATGGAGCCGGAACGGACGTCGTATGCAAAAGTTTCGCTCAATTCTTCGAACGCCGACAATCCAAGAGTTCCAAATATGTAAGTCCTCATTCTTTCAAAAAATGGAAAAAATCCCTCATACGTCACGACGAAGCGGTGAGCTGAAATCAAAATGGTCGCTACATTTCCGAAAAGTACTTACGGGCCCAAAACGAACATCGTGTGCAAAAGTTACGCTCAATTCTTCGTACGCCGACTATCCAAACATTCCAAATATGTAAGTGCTCATTCTTTCAAAAAATGTCCGAAATCCCTCATACGTCACAATGAAGTGGTGAGTTCAATCCAAAATGGTCGCTACGTTTCGAAAAAGTACTTATGGGTCCAAAACGACGCCGTATGCAAAAGTTTCGCTCAATTCTTCGAACGTCGACAATCCAAGAGTTCCAAATATACAAGTGCTCATTCTTTCGAAAAATGACAAAAATCCCTCATACGTCACGATGAAGTGGTGGGTTGAATCCAAAATGGTAGCTACATTTCCGAAAAGTACTTATGGGCCCAAAATGGACATCGTGTGCAAAAGTTACGCTCAATTCTTCTTACGCCGACTATCCAAGCGTTCCAAATATGCAAGTGCTCATTCCTTCAAAAAATGGCCAAAATCCCTCATACGTCAAGACGAAGCGGTGAATTCAATCCAAAATGGTCGTTACATTTTCGAAAAGTACTTATGGGCCCAAAACGGACATCGTGTGCCAAAGTTGGGCTCAATTCTTCGTACGCTGACTATCCAAGCATTCCAATTATGCAAGTGTTCATTCTTTCAAACAATGTCCGAAATCCCTCATACGTCACGACGAAGTGGTGAGTTCAATCCAAAATGGACGCTACGTTTCGAAAAAGTACTTATCGGCCCAAAACGGACGTCGAATGCAAAAGATTCACTCAATTCTTCAAACACCGACAATCCAAGAGTTCCAAACACACAAGTGGTCATTCTTTCAAAAAATGGCAAAAATCCCTCAAACATCGTGAAGTAGTGGTGAGTTCAACCCAAAAAGGTCGCTACATTTCCGAAAAGTACTTATGGGCCCAAAACGAACATCGTCTGCAAAAGTTACGCTCAATTCTTCTTACGCGACTATCCAAGCGTTCCAAATATGCAAGTGTTAATTCGTTCGAAAAATGGCCGAAATCCCTCATACGTCACGATGAAGCGGTGAGTTCAATCCAAAATGGTCGTTACATTTTCGAAAAGTACTTATGCTCCCAAAACGGACATTGTGTGCAAAAGTTACGCTCAATTCTTCGTACGCCGACTATCCAAGCGTTCCAAATATGCAAGTGCTCATTCTTTGGAAAATTGGCCAAAATCCCTCATACATCATGATGAAGCAGGGAGCTCAATCCAAAACGGTCGCTACATCTCCAAAAGTACTTATGGGCCCAAAACGGACGCCGTATGCAAAAGTTTCGCTAAATTCTTCGAACGCCGACAATCTAAGAGTTCCAAATATGCAAGTGCTCATTCTTTCGAAAAATGGCCAAAATCCCTCATACGTCACAATGAAGTGGTGAGCTCAATCCAAAACGGTCACTACATTTCCAAGAAGTACTTATGGGCCCAGAACGGACGTCGTATGCAAAAGTTTCGCTCAATTCTTCTTACGCCGAGTATCCTAGCGTTCCAAATATGCAAGTGCTCATTCTTTCGAAAAATGGCCAAAATCTCTCATACGTCAAGGTAAAGTGGTGAGTTTAATCCAAAATGGTCGTTACATTTTTGAAAAGTACTTATGGGCACAAAACGGACAAAGTGTGCAAAAGTTACGCTCAATTCTTCGTACGTCGACTATCCAAGCGTTCCAAATATGTAAGTGCTCATTCTTTGGAAAAATGGCCAAAATCCCTCATACATCACGATGAAGTGGTGAGCTCAATCAAAAATGGTCTCTACATTTCCAAGAAGTACTTATGGGCCCAGAACGGACGCCGTATGTAAAAGTTTCGCTCAATTCTTCGAACGCCGACAATCCAAGCGTTCCAAATATGCAAGGGCTCATCCTTTCAAAAGATGGCAAAAATCCCACGTACGACATGACGAGGTGGTGAGTTCAACCCAAAATGGTCGCTACATTTCCAAAAGTACTTATGGGCCCAAAACGGACGCCGTATGGAAAAGTTTCGATCAATTTTTCGAACGGTGACGATCCAAGAGTTCTAAATATGTAAGTGCTCATTCTTATGAAAAATGGCAAAAATCCCTCATACATCACGACGAAGCGGTGAGTTCAATCCAAAATGATCGCTACATTTTCGAAAAATACATATGGGCCCAAAACGGACATCGTGTGCAAAAGTTACGCTCAAATCTTCTTACGTCGACTATCGAAGTGTTCCAAATATAAAAGTGCTCATTCTTTCGAAAAATGGCCGAAATCCCTCATACGTCACGATGCAGCGGTGAGTTCAATCCAAAATGGTCATTACATTTCCGAAAAAGTACTTATGCACCCAAAACGGACATCGTGTGCAAAAGTTATGCTCAATTCTTCGTACGCCGACTATCCAAGCATTCCAAATATGCAAGTGCTCATTCTTTCAAGAAATGACCAAAATCCCTCATACGTCCTGATGATGTTGTTAGTTCAATCCAAAATAGTCGCTACATTTCTGAAAAGTACTTATGGGCTCAAAATGGATATCGTGTGCAAAAGTTATGCTCAATTTTTGTACGCCGACTATCCAAGCGTTCGAAATATGCAAGTGCTCATTCTTTCAAAAAATGGTCGAAATCCCTCATACATCATGATGAAGCTGTTAGCTTAACCCAAAATGGTCGCTACATTTCCAAAAAGTACTTATGGGCCCATAACGGAATCCTTATGCAAAAGTTTCGCTCAATTCTTCAAACGCCGACAATCCAAGCGCAAATATGTAAGTGCTCATTCTTTCAAAAGATGACAAAAATCCCAAATACGTCACGACGAGGCGGTGAGTTCAATCCAAAACGGTCGCTACATTTCCAAAAGTATTTATGGGCCCAAAACGGATGCCGTATGCAAAAGTTACACTCAATACTTCGAACGTCGACAATCCAAGAGTTCCAAATATGTAAGTGCTCATTCTTTTGAAAAATGGCAAAAATCCCTCATACATCACGACGAAGCGGTGAGTTCAATCCAAAATGGTCGCTACATTTTCGAAAAGTACTTAGGGGCCCAAAAAGGACATCGTGTGCAAAAGTTACGCTCAATTCTTCTAACACCGACTATCCAAGTGTTCCAAATATGCAAGTGCTCATTCTTTCGAAAAATGGCCGAAATCCCTCATACGTCACGACGAAGCGATGAGTTCAATCCAAAATGGTCGTTACATTTCCGAAAAATACTTATGGGCCCAAAATGGACATCGTGTACAAAAGTTACGCTCAATTCATCGTACGTCGACTATCCATGCGTTCCAAATATGCAAGTTCTCATTCTTTCGAAAAATGGCAAAAATCCCTCATACGTCATGACGAAGCGATGAATTCAATCCAAATGGTCCCTACATTTTCGAAAAGTACTTATGGGCCCAAAATAGACATCGTGTGCAAAAGTTACGCTCAATTCTTCTTACGTCGACTATCCAAGTGTTCCAAATATGCGAGTGCTCCTTCGTTCAAAAAATGGCAGAAATCCCTCATACATCACAATGAAGTGGTGAGTTCAATCCAAAATGATCATTACATTTCCGTAAAGTACTTACGGGCCCAAATCAGACATCGTGTGCAGAAGTTACGCTCAATTCTTCGTACGTCGACTATCCAAGCATTCCAAATATGCAAGTGCTCATTCTTTCGAAAAATAGCCGAAATCCCTCATACGTCACGATAAAGTGGTGAGCTCAATCCAAAACGGTCGCTACATTTCCGAAAAGTACTTATGGGCCCAAAACGAACGTCGTATGCAAAAGTTACTCTCAATTTTTTGAACGCCGACAATCCAAGCGTTCCAAATATGCAAGTGCTCATTCTTTCGAAAAATGACCGAAATCCCTCATACACCATGATGAAGTGGTGAGCTCAATCAAAAACGGTCGCTACATTTTCTAAAAGTACTTGTGGGCCCAAAACGGATGTCGTACGTAAAAGTTACGCTCAATTCTTCGAACGCCAACAATCTAAGCGTTCCAAAATGTAAGTGCTCATTCTTTCGAAAAATGGCCAAAATCCCTCATACGTCACAACGAAGTGGTGAGTTCAATCCAAGACGGTCGTAACATTTCCAAAAAGAACTTGTGGGCCCAAGACGAACACCGTGTGCAAAAGTTACGCTCAATTCTTCGTACGTCGACTATCCAAGCATTCCAAATATGCAAGTGGTCATTCTTTCGAAAAATAGCTGAAATCCCTCATACGTCACAACGAAAAGGTGAGTTCAATCTAAAACGGTCGTTACATTTCCGAAAAGTACTTATGGGCGCAAAACGAACATCGTGTGCAAAAGTTTCGCTCAATTCTTCGTACGTCAACTATCCAAGCGTTCCAAATATGCAAGTACTCATTCTTTCGAAAAATGGCCGAAATCCCTCATACGTCACGATGAAGTGGTGTGTTCAATCCAAAACGGTCGCTACATTTCCAAAAAGTACTTATGGTCTCAAAATGGACACCGTGTGCAAAAGTTACGCTCAATTCTTCGAAAGTCGACAATCCCAGCGTTCCAAATATGCAAGTGCTCATTCTATCAAAAAATGGCCAAAATCCCTCATACATCACGACGAAGCGGTGAATTCAATCCAAAAGGGTCGCTAGATTTCCAAAAAGTTCTTATTGGCGTAAAACGGACACCGTATGCAAAAGTTATGCTCAATTCTTCGAACGTCGACAGTCCAAGCGTTCCAAATATGCAAGTGGTCATTCTTCAAAAAATGGCCGAAAGCCCTCGTACGTCACAACGAAGCGGTGAGTTCAATCCAAAACGGACATCGTGTGCAAAAGTTACGCCTCAATTCTTCGTGCGTCAACTATCCAAGTGTTCCAAATATGCAAGTGCTCATTCTTTTGAAAAAGGGCCAAAATCCCTCATACGTCACGACGAAGCGATGAGTTCAATCCGAAACGGACGCAAAATTTCCAAAAAGTACTTATGGGCCCAAAACGGACACCGTATGCAAAAGTTACGCTCAATTCTTCAAACGTCGACAATCCATGTGTTCTTAACATGTAAGTGCTCATTCTTTCGAGAAATAGCGAAAATCCCTCATACGTCACGACGAAGTGGTGAGCTCAATCCAAAACGGTCACTACATTTCCAAAACGTACTTATGGGCCCAAAACGGACGTCGTATGCAAAAGTTTCGCTCAATTCTTCGAACGCCAACAATCCAAGCGTTCCGAATATGCAAGTGCTCATTCTTTCAAAAAATGGAAAAAATTCCTCATATGTCACGACGAGGCGGTGAGTTTTGGAGTTCAATCTAAAAAGGTCGCTACATTTCCAAAAGTACTTATGGGCCCAAAACGGATGCCGTATGCAAAAGTTACGCTCAATTCTTCGAACGTCGACAATCCAAGCGTTCCAAAGATGCAAGTGCTCATTCTTTAGAAAAATAGCCAACATCCCTCATACATCATGACAAAGTAGTGAGTTCAATCCAAAACGGTCGCTACATTTTCGAAAAGTACTTATGGGCCCAAAACGGACATCGTGTGCAAAAGTTATGCTCAATTTTTCGTACGCCCACTATCCAAGCATTCCAATTATGCAAGTGCTCATTCTTTCAAAAAATGGCTGAAATCCCTCATACGCTACGATGAAACAGCGAGTTCAATCCAAAACGGTCGCTACATTTTCAACAAGTACTTATTGGCCCAAAACAAACATCGTATGCAAAAGTTACGCTCAATTCTTCATATGTCGACAATCCAAGCGTTCCAAATATGCAGGTGTTCGTTCCTTAAAAACTGGCTAAAATTCCTCATACATCATGACGAGGTGGTGAGTTCAATCCGAAATGGTCGCTACATTTTCAAAAGGTACTTTTGAGCCCAAAACGGACATCCTGTACAAAAGTTACGCTCAATTCTTCGTACGCCGACTATCCAAGCGTTCCAAATATGTAAGTGCTCATTCCTTCAAGAAATGGCCAAAATCACTCATATGTCACGATGATGTTGTGAGTTCAATCCAAAATAGTCGCTACATTTCTGAAAAGTACTTATGGGCCATAAACGAACGCCGTATGCAAAAGTTACGCTCAATTCTTCGAAGATCGACAATCCCAGCTTTCCAAATAAGCAAGTGCTCATTCTTTCAAAAAATGGCAACGAAGCAGTGACAATCAAAAATGGTCGCTACATTTTCGAAAAGAACTTTTAGGCCCAAAACGGACGTCGTATGCAAAAGTTAGGCTCAATCTTCGAACGACGACAATCCAAGCGTTCCAAATATGCAAGTGCTCATTCTTTGGAAAAATGGCTTAAATCCCTCATACATCATGACGAAGCAGTGAGTTCAATCCAAAATGGTCGCTACATTTTCGAAAAGTACTTATGGGCCCAAAACGGACGCCGTATGCAAAAGTTATGCTCAATTCTTTGAGCGCCGACAATCCAAGCATTCCAAATATACAAGTGCTCATTCTTTCAAAAAATGTTTGAAATCCCTTATACGTCATCACAAAGTGGTGAGTTCAATCCAAAACGGTCGCTACATTTTCGAAAAGTACTTATGGGCCCAAAACGGATATCGTACGCAAAAGTTACGCTCAATTCTTCGAACGCCGACAATCCAAGCATTCCACATATGCAAGTGCTCATTCTTTCGAAAAATGACTGAAATCCTTCATACGTCATGATGAAGTGGTGAGCTCAATAAAAAACGGTCGCTACATTTTCGAAAAGTACTTGTGGGCCCAAAACGGAGGTCGTACGCAAAAGTTACGCTCAATTCTTCGAACACCGACAATCTAAGCATTCCAAATATGCAAGTGCTCATTCTTTCAAAAAATGGCCAAAATCTCTCATACGTCACGATGAAGCGGTGAGTTCAATCCAAAATGGTCGTAACATTTCGAAAAAGAACTTATGGGCCCAAAACGGACACCGTGTGCAAAAGTTATGCTCAATTCTTCGTACGCCGACTATCCAAGCATTCCAAATATGCAAGTGCTCATTCTTTCGAAAAATAGCCGAAATCCCTCATACGTCATGACGAAGTGGTGAGTTCAATCCAAAACGGTCGCTACATTTTCGAAAAGTAATTATGGGCCCAAAACGGATATCGTGCGCAAAAGTTACGCTCAATTCTTCGTACGCCGACTATCCAAGCTTTCCAAATATGCGAGTGCTCTTTCTTTCGAAAAATGGCTAAAATCCCTCATACGTCATGATGAAGTGGTGAGTTCAATCCAAAATGGTCGCTACATTTCCAAAAAGTACTTATGGTCTCAAAATGAACACCGTGTGCAAAAGTTACGCTCAATTCTTCGAACGTCGACAATCCGAGCGTTCCAAATATGCAAGTGCTCATTCTATCAAAAAAATGGCCGAAATCCCTCATATGTCACAACGAAGCGGTGAATTCAATCCAAAAGGGTCGCTACATTTCCAAAAAGTACTTATTGGCGCAAAATGGACACCGTATGCAAAAGTTATGCTCAATTCTTCGAACGTCGACAGTCCAAGCGTTCCAAATATGCAAGTGGTCGCTCTTCAAAAAATGGCAGAAATCCCTCATACGTCACAACGAAGTGGTGAGTTCAGTCCAAAACAGTCGCTACATTTCCGGAAAGTATATATGGCCCAAAACGGACATCGTGTGCAAAAGTTACGCTCAATTCTTCATGCGCCGACTATCCAAGCGTTCCAAATATGCAAGTGCTCATTCTTTCGAAAAATAGCCAAAATCCCTCATACATCATGATGAAGCGATGAGTTCAATCCAAAACGGTCGCTACATTTTCGAAAAGTAATTATGGGCCCAAAACGGACATCTTGTGCAAAAGTTACGCTCAATTCTTCGTACGCCGACTATCCAAGCTTTCCAAATATGCAAATGCTCATTCCTTCAAAAAATGGCTGAAATCCCTAATACGTCACGATGAAGTGGTGAGTTCAATCCAAAACGGTCGCTACATTTCCAAAAAGTACTTATAGGCCCAAAACGGACACCGTATTTAAAAATTACGCTCAATTCTTCGTACGTCGACCATCAAAGCATTACAAATATGCAAGTGTTCGTTCTCTGAAAAATGACCAAAATCCCTCATACGTCACTACGGAGCCATGAGTTCAATCCGTAACGGCCGTTACATTTCCAAAAAGTAAATATGGGCACAAAACGGACGCCGTATGCAAAAGTTACGCTCAATTCTTCGAACGTTGACAATCCAGGCGTTCCAAATGTGCAAGTGCTCATTCCTTTGAAAAGTGGCCAAAATCCCTCATGCGTCAAGAGGAAGTGGTGAGTTCAATCCAAAATGGATGCTACATTTCTGAAAAGTACTTATAGGCCCAAAACGAACGCCGTATGCAAACGTTTCGCTCAATTCTTCGAACGCCAACAATCCAAGCGTTCCAATTATGCCAGTTCTCATTCTTTCAAAAAATGGCAAAAATCCCTCATACGTCACGATGAAGGGGTGATTTCAATCCAAAGCAGACGCTACATTTCTGAAAACTACTTATGGGCCCAAAATGGACGCCCTATGCAAAAGTTACGCTCAATTCTTCGAACGCTGACAATCCAAGCGTTCCAAATATGCAAGTGCTCATTGTTTTGAAAAATCGTCGAAATCCCTCATACGTCACGATGAAGTGGTGAGTTCAATCCAAAACTATCGCTACATTTCTGAAAAGTACTTATGGGCCCAAAACGGACGTCGTGTGCAAAAGTTACGCTCAATTCTTCGTACGCTGACTATCCAAGTGTTCCAAATATGCAAGTGCTCATTCTTTTGAAAAATGGCCGAAATCCCTCATACGTCATGACGAAGTGGCGAGTTCAATCCAAAACTATCCCTACATTTCCAAAAAGTATTTATGGGCCCAAAACGGACGACGTATGCAAAAGTACGCTCAATTCTTCGAACGCCGATAATCCAAGCGTTCCAAATATGCAATTGCTCATTCTTTTGAAAATTGGCCAAAATTCCTCGGATGTAATGATGAAGCAGTGAGTTAACTCTAAAATGGTCGCTACATTTTCAAAAAGTAATTATTGGCCCAAAACGGACACCATATGCAAAAGTTATGGTCAATTCTTCAAACGTCGACAATCCAAGCGTTCCAATTATGCCAATGCTCATTCTTTCAAAAAATGGCAAAAATCCTTCATACGTCACGACGAAGTGGTGAGCTCAATCAAAAACGATCGCTACATTTCCAAAAAGTACTTATGGGCCTAAAACAGACATCGTATTCAAAAGTTACGCTCAATTCTTCGAACGCCGACAATCTAAGCGTTCGAAATATGCAAGTTCTCATTCTTTCGAAAAATGGCCAAAATCCTTCATACGTCATGACGAAGCGGTGAGTTCAATCCAAAACGGTCATTACATTTCCAAAAAGTACTTATGGGCCCAAAAAGGACACCGTATGCAAAAGTTACCCTCAGTTCTTCGAACGCCGACAATCCAAGCGTTCCAAATATACAAGTGCTCATTCTTTTGAAAAATGGCTGAAATCCCTCATACGTCATGACGAAGTGGTGAGTGCAATCCAAAACGGTCGCTACATTTTCGAAAAGTACTTATGGGCCCAAAACAGACATCGTGTGCAAAATTTAAACTGAATTCTTCGTACGCCGAGTATCCAAGAATTCCAAATATGCAAGTGCTCATTCTTTCAAAAAATGACTGAAATCGCTCATACGTCACGATGAAGTGGTGAGTTTAATCCAAAATGGTCGCTAGATTTTCGAAAAGTACTTATGGTCCCGAAACGGACATCGTGTACAAAAGTTACGATCAATTCTTCTACGCGGACTATCCAAGCGTTCCAAATATGCAAGTGCTCATTCTTTTGAAAAATGGCCAAAATCCCTCATACGTCAGGATGAAATGGTGAGTTCAACCCAAAACGGTCGCTACATTTCTGAAAAGTACTTTATGGGCCCAAAACGGACACCGTGTGCAAAAGTTACGCTCAATTTTTTCGAATGTTGACAATCCGAACGTTCCAAACATGCAAGTGCTCATTCTATCAAAAAATGGCCCAAGTCTTTCATACGTTATGACGATATGGTGAGTTCAATCCAAAACGGTCATTAGATTTCTGAAAAGTACTTATGGGCCCAAAACGGACATCGTGTGCAAAAGTTACACACAATTCTTTGTACACGGACTATCCCAGCATTCCAAATATGCAGGTGCTCATTCTTTTGAAAAATGGCCAAAATCTCTCATACGTCACGATGAAGCGGTGAGTTCAATCCAAAACAGTCGCTACATTTCTGAAAAGTGCTTATGGGCCCAAAACGGACACCATGTGCAAAAGTTACGCTCAATTTTTCGAATGTCGACAATCCAAGCGTTCCAAATATGTAAGTGTTCATTCTTCAAAAAATGGCCAAAATCCCTCATATGTCATGATGAAGCGGTGAGTTCTATCCAAAATGGTAGCTAAATTTACGTAAACTACATATGGCCTAAGACGGACATCGTGTGCAAAAGTTACGCTCAATTCATCGTACGCCGACTATCCAAGCGTTCCAAATATGCAAATGCTCATTCTTTCATAAAATGGCCAAAATCCCTCATACGTCACGATGAAGCGGTGAGTTCAATCCAAAATGGTCGCTACATTTCCAAAAAGTACTTATGGGCCCAAAACGAACAACGTGTGTAAAAGTTACGCTCAATTCATCGTACGCTGACTATCCAAGCGTTCCAAATATGCAAGTGCTCATTCTTTTGAAAAATGGCCGAAACCATCATACGTCACGACGAAGCGGTGAGTTCAATCCAAAACAGTCGCTACAATTTCCAAAAAGTACTTATGGGCCCAAAACGGACACCGTGTGCAAAAGTTACGCTCAATTCTTCGAACGCCAACAATCTAAGCGTTCAAAAAACGGACACCGTGTGCAAAAGTTACGCTCAATTCTTCGTACGCCGACTATCCAAGCGTTCTAAATATGCAAGTGCTCATTGTTTTGAAAGATGGCCGAAATCCCTCATATGTCACGACGAAGTTGTGAGTTGAATCCAAAACGGTCGTTACATTTCAGAATTGTACTTATGGGCCCAAAACGGACGCTGTATGCAAAAGCAATGCTCAATTCTTCGTACGCCGACTATCCAAGCGTTCCAATTATGCAAGTGCTCATTCTTTCAAAAAATGTCCAAAATCCCTCATACATCACGATGAAGCAGTGAGTTCAATCCAAAACGGTCTCTACATTTCTGAAAAGTACTTATGGGCCATAAACGAACGCCGTATACAAAAGTTACGCTAAATTCTTCGAACACCGACAATTCAAGCGTTCCAAACATACAAGTGCTCATTCTTTCGAAAAATGGCTGAAATCCTTCATACATCACGACGAAGCGGTGAGTTCATTCCCAAATGGTCGCTACATTTTCGAAAAGCACTTATGGGTCCAAAATGGAGGCCATATGCAAAAGTTTCTCTCAATTCTTCGAACGTCGACAATCCAAGCGTTCCAATTATGCCGTTCCTCATTCTTTCAAAAAATGGCAAAAATCCTTCATACGTCACGATGAAGTGGTGAGCTCAATCAAAAACGGTCGCTACATTTTCAAAAAGTACTTATGGGCCCAAAACGAACGTCGTATGCAAAAGTTACGCTCAATTCTTCGAACGCCAACAATCTAAGCGATCAAAATATGTAAGTCCTCATTCTTTCGAAAAATGGCCAAAAATCCCTCATGCATTATGACGAAGTGGCCAGTTCAATCCAAAACGGTCGCTAGATTTTTGAAAAGTGTGTATGGGCCCAAATCGGACATCGTGTGCCAAAGTTACGCTCAATTCTTCGTATGCGGACTATCTCCGCGTTCCAAATATGCAGGTGCTCATTCTTTTGAAAAATGGCCAAAATTCCTCGTACATCACGATGAAGTAGTGAGTTCAATCCAAAACACTCGCTACATTTCTGAAAAGTACTTATGGCCCAAAATGGACACCGTGTGCAAAAGTTACGCTCAATTTTTCGAATGTCGACAATCCAAGCGTTCCAAATGTGCAAGTGTTCGTTCTTCAAAAAATGGCCGAAATTCCTCATACGTCATGACGAAGCGGTGAGTTCTATCCAATACGGTTGCTACATTTACGAAAAATACATATGGCCCAAAATGGACATAGTGTGAAAAAGTTATGCTCAATTCTTTGTACGCCGACTATCCAAGCGTTCCAAATATGCAAATGCTCATTCTTTCAAAAAATGGCCAAAATCCCTCATACGTCACGATGAAGCGGTGAGTTCAATCCAAACCGGTCGCTACATTTCCAAAAAGTACTTATGGGCCCAAAACGAACATCGTGTCAAAAAGTTATGCTCAATTCTTCGTACGCTGACTATCCAAGCGTTCCAAATATGCAAGTGCTCATTCTTACGAAAAATGGCCGAAATCCCTCACACGTCATGATGAAGTGGTGAGTTCAATCCAAAATGGTCGCTACATTTCTGAAAAGTACTTATGGGCCCAAAACGGACGCCGTTTGCAATAGTTACGCTCAATTCCTTGAACGCCGACTATCCAAACGTTCCAAATATGCAAGTGCTCCTTCTTTCGAAAAATGGCCAAAATCCCTCATACATCACGACGAAGGGTGATTTCAATCAAAAACGGTCGCTACATTTCCAAAAAGTACTTATGGGCCCAAAACGGACACCGTGTGGAAAAGTTACTCTCAATTCTTCGTACGCTGACTATCCAAGCGTTCCAAATATGTAAGTGCTCATTCTTTCAAAAAATGGTTGAAATCCCTCGTACGTCACGACGAAGTGATGAGTTCAATCCAAAACGATCGCTACATTTCCAAAAAGTACTTATGGGCCCAAAACGGACACTGTGTGCAAAAGTTTCGCTCAATTCTTCGAACACCGACAATCCAAGCGTTCCAAACATACAAGTGCTCATTCTTTCAAAAAAGGCAAAAATCCCTCGTATGGCACGACGAAGTGGTGAGTTCAATCTAAAACGGTCGCTACATTTTCAAAAAGTACTTATGGGCCCAAAACGGACGTCGTATGCGAAAGTTACGCTCAATTCTTCGAACGCCAACAATCTAAGCGTTCAAAATATGTAAGTCCTCATTCTTTCAAAAAATGGTTGAAATCCCTCATACATCATGACAAAGTGGCGAGTTCAATCCAAAACGGTCGCTACATTTCCAAAAAGTACTTATGGGCCAAAAAACGGACATCGTGCGCAAAAGTTACGCTCAATTCTTCGTACGCCGACTATCTAAGCTCTCCAATTATGCAAGTGCTCATTCTTTCAAAAAATGGCCGAAATTCCTCATATGTCACGATGTAGCAGTGAGTTGAATCCAAAACGGTCGCTACATTTCTGAAAAGTACTTATGGGCCATAAACGAACGACGTATACAAAAGTTACGCTAAATTCTTCGAACGTCGACAATTCAAGCGTTCCAAATATGCAAGTGCTCATTCTTTTGAAAAATGGCCAAAATCCTTCATACGTCATGACGAAGCGGTGAGTTCATTCCCAAATGGTCGCTACATTTCCGAAAAGTACTTATGGGCCCAAAACGGAGGCCGTATGCAAAAGTTTCTCTCAATTCTTCGAACACCGACAATCCAAGCGTTCCAATTATGCCAGTCCTCATTCTTTCAAAAAATGGCAAATATCCTTCATACGTCACGACGAAGTGGTGAGCTCAATCAAAAACGGTCGCTACATTTCCAATAAGTACTTATGGGCCCAAAACGGACGTCGTATTCAAAAGTACGCTCAATTCTTCGAACGCCGACAATCTAAGCGTTTGAAATATGCAAGTTCTCATTCTTTCGAAAAATGGCCAAAATCCTTCATACATCAGACGAAGCGGTGTGTTCAATCCAAAACGGTCGTTATATTTCCAAAAAGTACTTATGGGCCCAAAATGGACACCGTATACAAAAGTTACACTCAATTCTTAGAACGCCGACAATTCAAGCATTCCAAATTTGCAAGTGTTCATTCTTCAAAAAATGGCTAAAATCCCTCATACGTCATGATGAAGCGATGAGTTCAATCCAAAACGGTTGCTACATTTCCAAAAACTACTTATGATCCCAAAACGGACGTCGTATGCAATAGTTACGCTCAATTCTTCGAACGACGACAATCCAAGCATTTCAAATATGTAAGTGTTCATTCTTCAAATAATGGCCGAAATCCCTCACACGTCATGACGAAGTGGTGAATTTCATCCAAAATGGACGCTACATTTCCGAAAAGTACTTATCGGCCCAAAACGGACGTCGTATGCAAAAGTTTTGCTGAATTCTTCGAATGCCGACAATCCAAGCATTCCAAATATGAAAGTGCTCATTGTTTTGAAAAATGGCAGAAATCCCTCATACGTCACGATGAAGCAGTGAGTTCAATCCAAAATGGCCGCTACATTTCCAAAAAGTACTTATTGGCCCAAAACAGACGTCGTATGCAAAAGTTACACTCAATTATTCGAACGCCGACTATCCAAACGTTCCAAATATGCAAGCGTTCGTTCTTCAAGAAATGGTCGAAATCCCTCATACGTCACGACGAAGCGGTGAGTTCAATCTAAAACGGTCGTTACATTTTCGAACAGTACTTATGGGCCCAAAATGGACATCGTGTGCAGAAGTTACGCTCAATTCATCGAACGCCGACAATCCAAGTGTTCCAAATATGCAAGTGCTCCTTCTTTCGAAAAATGGCCAAAATCCCTCATACGTCATGACGAAGCGATGAGTGCAATCCAAAATGGTCGCCACATTTCCAAAAAGTACTTATGGGCCCAAAACGGACACCGTGTACAAAAGTTACGCTCAATTCTTCGTACGTCGACTATCCAAGTGTTCCAAATATGCAAGTGCTAGTTCTCTGAAAAATGATCGAAATTCCTCATACATCACTATGGAGCCGCGAGTTCAATCCATAACGGTCGCTACATTTCCAAAAAGTAATTATGGTCCGAAAACGGACGCCGTATGCAAAAGTTACGCTCAATTCCTCGAACGCTAACAATCTAAGCGTTCCAAATATGCAAGTGCTCATTCTTTCGAAATAAGGCCAAAATCCCTCATACGTCACGATGAAGTGGTGAGTTCAATCCAAAATGGACGCTACATTTCAGAAAAGTACTTATGGGCCCAAAACGGAGGCCGTATGCAAAAGTTTCACTCAATTCTTCGAATGTCGACAATCCAAGCATTCCAGTTATGCCAGTGCTCATTCTTTAAAAAAATAGCAAAAATCCTTCATACATTGTGATGAAGTGGTGAGCTCAATCAAAAATGGTTGCTACACTTCCAAAAAGTACTTATGGGCCCAAAATGAACGTCGTATTCAAAAGTTACGCTCAATTCTTCGAACGCCGACAATCTAAGCGTTCGAAATATGCAAGTTCTCATTCTCTTGAAAAATGGCCAAAATCCTTCATACGTCACGATGAAGTGGTGAGTTCAATCAAAAATGGTCATTACATTTCCAAAAAGTACTTATGGACCCAAAATGGACACCGTATGTAAAAGTTACACTCAATTCTTCGAACGCCGACAATCCAAACGTTCCAAATACTCAAGTGCTCATTCTTTTGAAAAATGGCCAAAATCCCTCATACGTCATGATGAAACGGTGAGTTCAATCCAAAACGGTCGCTACATTTTCAAAAAGTACTTATGGGCCCAAAACGGACGTCGTATACAAAAGTTACGCTCAATTCTTCGAACGACAACAATCCAATTGTTCCAAATATGCAAGTGTTCATTCTTCAAAAAATGGCCGAAATCCCTCATACATCATGATGAAGCGGTGAGTTTAATCCAGAACGGTCGCTACATTTCCGAAAAGTACTTATGGGCCCAAAACGGACATCGTGTGCAAAAGTTACGCTCAATTCTTCATACGCCGACTATTCAAGCGTTCTAAATATGCAAGTGCCCATTCTTTCGAGAAATTGCTGAAATCCCTCATACGTCACAACGAAGTGGTGAGTTCAATCCAAAACGGTCGCTAGATTTTCGAAAAGTACTTATGGGCCCAAACCGGACATCGTGTGCAAAAGTTCCACTGAATTCTTCGTACGCGGACTGTCTAAGCGTTCCAAATATGCAAGTGCTCATTCTTTTGAAAAATGGCCAAAATCTCTCATACGTCACGATGAAACGGTGAGTTCAATCCAAAACGGTCGCTACATTTCTGAAAAGTACTTATGGGCCCAAAACGGACACCGTGTGCAAAAGTTACGCTCAATTTTTTGAATGTCGACAATCCGAACGTTCCAAATATGCAAGTGCTCATTCTATTAGAAAATGGCTGAAATCCCTCATACGTTACGATGCAGTGGTGAGTTCAATCCAAAAGGGTCGCTAGATTTCCGAAAAGTACATATGGGCCCGAATCGGACATCGTGTGCCAAAGTTACGCTCAATTCTTCGTACGTGGACTATCCCAGCGTTCCAAATATGCAGGTGCTCATTCTTTTGAAAAATGGCCAAAATCCCTAGTACGTCACGATGAAGTGGTGAGTTCAATCCAAAACAATCGCTACATTTCTGAAAAGTACTTATGGCCCAAAACGGACACCGTGTGCAAAAGTTACGCTCAATTTTTCGAATGTCGACAATCCAAGCGTTCCAAATATGCAAGTGTTCGTTCTTCAAAAATGGCCTAAATTCCTCATACGTCATGACGAAGCGGTGAGTTCTATCCAAAATGGTTGCTACATTTACGAAAACTACATATGGCCCAAAACGGACATCGTGTGCAAAAGTTATGCTCAATTCTTCGTACACCGACTATCCAAGCGTTCCAAATATGCGAATGCTCATTCTTTCAAAAAATGGCCAAAATCCCTCATACGTCACGATGAAGCGGTGAGTTCAATCCAAACCAATCGCTACATTTCCAAAAAGTACTTATGGGCCCAAAACGGACACCGTGTCCAAAAGTTATGCTCAATTCTTCGTACGCTGACTATCCAAGCGTTCCAAATATGCAAGTGCTCATTCTTTCGAAAAATGGCCAAAATCCCTCACACGTCACGATGAAGCGGTGAGTTCAATCCAAAACGGTCGCTACAGTTCTGAAAAGTACTTATGGGCCCGAAACGGACGCCGTTTGTAATAGTTACGCTCAATTCCTTGAACGCAGACTATCCAAGCGTTCCAAATATGCAAGTGCTCATTCTTTCGAAAAATGGCCAAAATCCCTCATACATCACGACGAAGGGTGATTTCAATCCAAAACGGTCGCTACATTTCCAAAAAGTACTTATGGGCCCAAAACGGACACAGTGTGGAAATGTTATGCTCAATTCTTCGTACGCTGACTATCCAAGCGTTCCAAATATGCAAGTCCTCATTCTTTCGAAAAATGGCCGAAATCCCTCACACGTCATGATGAAGCGTGAGTTCAATCCAAAACGGTCGCTACATTTCTGAAAAGTACTTATGGGCCCAAAACGGACGCCGTTTGCAATAGTTACGCTCAATTCCTTGAACGCCGACTATCCAAGCGTTCCAAATATGTAAGTGCTCATTCTTTCAAAAAATGGCCAAAATCCCTCATACATCACGATGAAGGGTGATTTCAATCCAAAACGGTCGCTACATTTCCAAAAAGTACTTATGGGCCCAAAACGGACACAGTGTGGAAAAGTTATGCTCAATTCTTCGTACGCTAACTATCCAAGCGTTCCAAATATGCAAGTGCTCATTCTTTCGAAAAATGGCCGAAATCCCTCATACGTCACGACAAAGCTGTGAGTTCAATCCAAAATGGTCGCTATATTTCCAAAAAGTACTTATGGGCCCAAAACGGACACCGTGTGCAAAAGTTACGCTCAATTTTTCGTACACCAACTATCCAAGCGTTCTAAATATGCAAGTGCTCATTATTTTGGAAGATGGCTGAAATCCCTCATATGTCACGATGAAGTTGTGAGTTTAATCCAAAACGGTCGCTACATTTCAGAAAAGTACTTATGGGCCCAAAACGGACGCCGTATGCAAATGCAATGCTCACTTCTTCGAACGCCGACAATCCAAGTATTCCAAATATGCAAGTGCTCATTCTTTCGAAAAATGGCCAAAATCCCTCATACGTCACAATGAAGTGGTGAGTTCAATCCAAAACGGTCGCTATATTTTCGAAAAGTACTTATGTGCCCAAAACGGATGCCGTATGAAAAAGTTTTGCTCAATTCCTCGAACGCCGACAATCCAAGCGTTCCAAACATACAAGTGCTCATTCCTTTAAGAAAGGCAAAAATCCCTCGTATGGCACGACGAAGTGGTGAGTTCAATCCAAAACGGTCGCTACATTTTCAAAAAGTACTTATGGGCCCAAAACAGACGTTGTATGCAAAAGTTACGCTAAATTCTTCGAACACCAACAATCTAAGCGTTCAAAATATGTAAGTCCTCATTCTTTCGAAAAATGGCCAAAATCCTCGCTACATTTCGAAAAACTACTTATGGGCCAAAAACGGACATCGTGCACAAAAGTTACGCTCAATTCTTCGTACGCCGACTATCCAAGCGTTCCATATATGCAAGTGCTCATTCTTTTGAAAAATGGTCGATATCCCTCATACGTCACGATGAAGAAGTGAGTTCAGTTCAAAATGATCGCTACATTTCTGAAAAGTACTTATGGGCCATAAACGAACGCCGTATACAAAAGTTACGCTAAATTCTTCGAACGCCGACAATTCAAGCGTTCCAAATATGCAAGTACTCATTCTTTCGAAAAATGGCCAAAATCCTTCATACGTCATGACGAAGCGGTGAGTTCATTCCCAAATGGTCGCTACATTTCCAAAAAGTACTTATGGGCCCAAAACGGAGGCCGTATGCAAAAGTTTCTCTCAATTCTTCGAATGCCGAATCCAAGCGTTCCAAATAAGCAAGTACTCATTCTTTCGAAAAATGGCCAAAATCCTTCATACGTCATGACGAAGCGGTGAGTTCATTCCCAAATGGTCGCTACATTCCCAAAAAGTACTTATGGGCCCAAAACAGAGGCCGTATGCAAAAGTTTCTCTCAATTCTTCGAACGCCGAATCCAAGCGTTCCAATTATGCCAGTCCTCATTCTTTCAAAAAGTGGTAAAAATCCTTCATACGTCACGACGAAGTGGTTAGCTCAATCAAAAATGGTCGCTACGTTTCCAATAAGTACTTATGGGCCCAAAATGGACGTCGTATTCAAAAGTACACTCAATTCTTCGAACGTCGACAATCTAAGCGTTCGAAATATGCAAGTTCTCATTCTTTCGAAAAATGGCCAAAATCCTTCATACGTCACGACGAAGCGGTGAGTTCAATCCAAAATGATCGTTACATTTCCAAAAAGTACTTATGGGCCCAAAATGGACACCGTATACAAAAGTTACACTCAATTCTTCGAACGCTGACAATTCAAGCATTCCAAATATGCAAGTGTTCATTCTTCAAAAAATGGCTGAAATCCCTCATACGTCACGACGAAGCGATGAGTTCAATCCGAAACGGGCGATACATTTTCAAAAAGTACTTATGATCCCAAAACGGACGTCGTATGCAAAAGTTACGCTCAATTCTTCGAACGACGACAATCCAAGCGTTTCAAATATGCAAGTGTTCATTCTTCAAATAATGGCCGAAATCCCTCACACGTCATGACGAAGTGGTGAGTTTCATCCAAAATGGATGCTACATTTCTAAAAAGTACTTGTCGGCCCAAAACGGACGTCGTATGCAAAAGTTACGCTGAATTCTTCGAACGCCAACAATCCAAGCGTTCCAAATATGAAAGTGCTCATTCTTTCAAAAAATGGCTGAAATCCCTCATAAGTCACGATGAAGCGGTGAGTTCAATCCAAAATGGTCGCTACATTTCCAAAAGTACTTATTGGCCCAAAATAGACGTCATATGCAAAAGTTACGCTCAATTATTCGAACGCCGACGATCCAAACGTTCCAAATATGCAAGTGTTCGTTCTTCAAAAAATGGTCGAAATCCCTCATACGTCACGACGAAGTGGTGAGCTCAATCCAAAACGGTCGTTACATTTTCGAACAGTACTTATGGGCCCAAAACGGACATCGTGTGCAAAAGTTACGCTCAATTCATCGAACGTCGACAATCCAAGCGTTCCAAATATTCAAGTGCTCCTTTTCTCGAAAAATGGCCAAAATCCCTCATACTTTATGATGAAGCGATGAGTACAATCCAAAACGATCGCCACATTTCCAAAAAGTACTTATGGGCCCAAAACGGACACCGTGTGGAAAAGTTATGCTCAGTTCTTCGTACGTCAGCTATCCAAGCGTTCCAAATATGCAAGTGCTAGTTCTCTGAAAAATGACTGAAATCCCTCATATGTCACTATGGAGCTGCGAGTTCAATCCATAACGGTCGCTACATTTCCAAAAAGTAATTATGGTCCGAAAACGAACGTCGTTTGCAAAAGTTATGCTCAATTCCTCGAACGCCAACAATCTAAGCATTCCAAATATGCTAGTGCTGATTCTTTCGAAATAAGGCCAAAATCCCTCATACGTCACGACGAAGTGGTGAGCTCAATCCAAAATAGACGCTACATTTCAGAAAAGTATTTATGGGCCCAAAATGGAGGCCGTATGCAAAAGTTTCGCTCAATTCTTCGAATGCCAACAATCCAAGCGTTCCAATTATGCCCATGCTCATTCTTTCAAAAAAGGGCAAAAATCCTTCATACATCATGAAGAAGTGGTGAGCTCAATCAAAAATGGTCGCTACATTTCCAAAAAGTACTTATGGGCCCAAAACGGACGTCGTATTCAAAAGTTACGCTCAATTCTTCGAACGCTGATAATCTAAGCGTTCGAAATATGCAAGTTCTCATTCTTTTGAAAAATGGCCAAAATCCTTCATACGTAACGACGAAGCGGTGAGTTCAATCAAAAACGGTCATTACATTTCCAAAAAGTACTTATGGACCCAAAATGGACATCGTACGCAAAAGTTACGCTCAATTCTTCGAAGGACAACAATCCAAGCGTTCCAAATATGCAAGTGTTCATTCTTCAAAAAATGGCCGAAATTCGTGATACGTCACGACGAAGCGGTGAGTTTAATCCAAAACGGTCGCTACATTTTCGAAAAGTACTTATGGGCCCAAAACGGACATCGTGTGCAAAAGTTATGTTCAATTCTTCGTACGCCGACTATTCAAGCGTTCTAAATATGCAAGTGCCAATTCTTTCGAGAAATGGCTGAAATCCCTCATGCGTCACGACGAAGTGGTGAGTTCAATCCAAAACGGTCGCTAGATTTCCGAAAAGTACTTACGGGCCCAAAATGGACATCGTGTGTAAAAGTTACGCTCAATTCTTCGTACGCGGACTATCCAAGCGTTCCAAATATACAAGTGCTCATTCTTTTGAAAAATGGCCAAAATCCCTCATACATCACGATGAAACGGTGAGTTCAATCCAAAACGGTCGCTACATTTCTAAAAGTACTTATGGGCCCAAAACGGACACCTTGTGCAAAAGTTACGCTCAATTTTTCGAATGTCGACAATCCGAAAGTTCCAAATATGCAAGTGCTCATTCTATCAGAAAATGGCAGAAATCCCTCATACGTTACGACAAAGTGGTGAGTTCAATCCAAAACGGTCGCTAGATTTCCGAAAAGTACATATGGGCCCAAATCGGACATCGTGTTTCAAAGTTACGCTCAATTCTTCGTACGCGGACTATCACAGCGTTCCAAGTATGCAGGTGCTCATTTTTTTGAAAAATGGCCAAAATCCCTCATACGTCACGATGAAGCGGTAAGTTCAATCCAAAATAGTCGCTACATTTCTTAAAAGTACTTATGGCCCAAAACGGACACCGTGTGCAAAAGTTACGCTCAATTTTTCGAATGTCGACAATCCAAGCATTCCAAATATGCAAGTGGTCGTTCCTCAAAAATGGCCAAAATTCCTCATACGTCATGACGAAGCGGTGAGTTCCATCCAAAACGTTTGCTACATTTACGAAAACTACATATGGCCCAAAACGGACATCGTGTGCAAAAGTTACACTCAATTCTTCGTACACCGACTATCCAAGCGTTCCAAATATGCCAATGCTCATTCTTTCAAAAAATGGACAAAATCCCTCATACGTCACGACGAAGCGGTGAGTTCAATCCAAAACGGTCGCTACATTTCTGAAAAGTACTTATGGGCCCAAAACGGACGCCGTTTTCAATAGTTACGCTCAATTCCTTGAACGTCGACTATCCAAGCGTTCCAAATATGCAAGTGCTCATTCTTTCGAAAAATGGCCGAAATCCCTCATACATCACGAAGAAGGGTGATTTCAATCCAAAACGGTCGCTACATTTCCAAAAAGTACTTATGGGCCCAAAATGGACACAATGTGGAAAAGTTATGCTCAATTCTTCGTACGCTGACTATCCAAGCATTCCAAATATGCAAGTGCTCATTCTTTCAAAAAATGGCCTAAATCCCTCATACGTCACGACGAAGTGGTGAGTTCAATCCAAAACGGTCGCTACATTTTCAAAAGGTACTTATGGGCTCAAAATGGACACCGTGTGCAAAAGCTACGCTCAATTCTTCGTCTGCCGACTTTCCAAGCGTTCTAAATATAAGAGTGCTCATTCTTTTGAAAAATGGCCGAAATCCCTCATACGTCTGGCCAAAATCCCTCATACGTCATGACGAAGTGGTGAGTTCAATCCAAAACGGTCGCTACATTTTCAAAAGGTACTTATGGGCCCAAAACGGACACCGTGTGCAAAAGTTACGCTCAATTCTTCGTATGTCGACTATCCAAGCGTTCTAAATATGCAAGTGCTCATTGTTTTGAAAGATGGCTGAAATCCCTCATATGTCACGACGAAGTCGTGAGTTCAATCCAAAACGGTCGCTACCTTTCGGAAAAGTACTTATGGGCCCAAAACGGACGCCGTATGCAAAAGCAATGCTCAATTCTTCAAATGCCGACAATCCAAGCATTCCAAATATGCAAGTGCTCACTCTTTCAAAAAATGTCTGAAATCCCTCATACGTCACAATGAAGTGGTGAGTTCAATCCAAAATGGTCGCTATATTTTCGAAAAGTACTTATGGGCCCAAAACGGATGCCGTATGCAAATGTTTCGCTCAAGTCTTCGAACGCCGACAATCCAAGCGTTCCAAACATACAATTGCTCGTTCTTTTGAAAAAGGCAAAAATCCCTCGTACGGCACGACGAAGTGGTGAGTTCAATCCAAAACAGTCGCTACATTTTCAAAAAGTACTTATGGGCCCAAAACAGAAGTCGTATGCAAAAGTTACGCTCAATTCTTTGAACGCCAACAATCTAGGCATTCAAAATATGTAAGTCCTCATTCTTTCGAAAAATGGTCAAAATCCCTCATACATCACGACGAAGTGGCGAGTTCAATCCAAAATGGTCGCTACTTTTCGAAAAATACTGATGGGCAAAAATGAACATCGTGCGCAAAAGTTACGCTCAATTCTTCGTACGCCGACTATCCAAGCGTTCCAAATATGCAAGTCCTCATTCTTTCGAAAGATGGCTAAAATCCCTCATATGTCACTATGAAGCAGTGAGTTCATTCCCAAATAGTCGCTACATTTCCGAAAAGTACTTATGGGCCCAAAACGAAGGTCGTATGCAAAAGTTTCTCTCAATTCTTCGAACGCCGACAATCCAAGCGTTCCAATTATGCCAGTCCTCATTCTTTCAAAAAATGGCAAATATCCTTCATACGTCACGACGAAGTGGTGAGCTCAATAAAAACGGTCGCTACATTTCCAATAAGTACTTATGGGCCCAAAACGGATGTCGTATTCAAAAGTACGCTCAATTCTTCGAACGCCGACAATCTAAGCGTTCGAAATATGCAAGTTCTCATTCTTTTGAAAAATGGCCAAAATCTTTCATACGTCACGACAAAGCGGTGAGTTCATTCCCAAATGGTCGCTACATTTCCGAAAAGTAATTATGGGCCCAAAACAGAGGCCGTATTCAAAAGTTTCTCTCAATTCTTCGAACGCCAACAATCCAAGCGTTCCAATTATGCCAGTCCTGATTCTTTCAAAAAATGGCAAATATCCATCATACGTCAGGACGAAGTGGTGAGCTCAATCAAAAATGGTCGCTACATTTCCAATAAGTACTTATGGGCCCAAAACGGACGTCGTATTCAAAAGTTCGCTCAATTTTTCGAACGCCGACAATCTAAGCGTTCGAAATATGCAAGTTCTCATTCTTTTGAAAAATGGCCAAAATCCTTCATACATCATGATGAAGTGGTGAGTTCAATCAAAAACGGTCATTACATTTCCAAAAAGTACTTATGGACCCAAAATGGACGCCGTATGCAAAAGTTACACTCAATTCTTCTAACGCCGACAATCCAAGCGTTCCAAATATACAAGTGCTCATTCTTTTGAAAAATGGCCGAAATCCCTCATACGTCATGATGAAGCAGTGAGTTCAATCCAAAACGATCGCTACATTTCCAAAAAGTACTTATGGGCCCAACACGGACGTCGTATGCAAAAGTTATGCTCAATTCTTCGAACGACGACAATCCAAGCGTTCCAAATATGCAAGTGTTCATTCTTAAAAAAATGGCCGAAATCCCTCATACGTCACGACGAAGCGGTGAGTTTAATCCAAAACGGTTGCTACATTTCCGAAAAGTACTTATGGGCCCAAAACAGACATCGTGTGCAAAAGTTACGCTCAATTCTTTGTACGACGACTATTCAAGCGTTCTAAATATGCAAGTGCCCATTCTTTCGAGAAATGGCTGAATTCCCTCATACGTCATGACAAAGTGGTGAGTTCAATCCAAAACGGTCGCTAGATTTTCGAAAAGTACTTATGGGCCCAAAACGGACATCGTGTGCAAAAGTTACGCTCAATTCTTCCTACGAGGACTATCCAAGCGTTCCAAATAAGCAAGTGCTCATTCTTTCGAAAAATGGCCGAAATCCCTCATACATCATGACAAAGGGTGATTTCAATCCAAAACAGTCGCTACATTTCAAAAAAGTACTTATGGGCCCTAAACGGACACCGTGTGGAAAAGTTACGCTCAATTCTTCGTACGCCGACTATCCAAGCGTTCCAAATGTGCAAGTGCTCATTCTTTCGAAAAATGGTCAAAATCCCTCGTACGTTACGTCGAAGTGGTGAGTTCAATCCAAAACAGTCGCTACATTTCCAAAAAGTACTTATGGGCCCAAAACGGACACCGTTTGCAAAAGTTACGCTCAATTCTTCGTACGTCGACAATCCAAGCGTTCCAAATATGCAAGTGCTCATTCTTTCAAAAAATGGCCAAAATCCCTCGTACGTTACGTCGAAGTGGTGAGTTCAATCCAAAACAGTCGCTACATTTCCAAAAAGTACTTATGGGCCCAAAACGGACACCGTTTGCAAAAGTTACGCTCAATTTTTAGTACGCCGACTATGCAAGCGTTCTAAATATGCAACTGCTCATTGTTTTGAAAGATGGCCGAAATTCCTCATATGTCACGATGAAGTTGTGAGTTCAATCCAAACGGTCGCTACATTTCAGAAAAGTACTTATGGGCCCAAAACGGACGCCGTATGCAAAAGCAATGCTCAGTTCTTCGAACGCCGACAATCCAAGCGTTCCAAACATGCAAGTGCTCATTCTTTCAAAAAAGACAAAAATCCCTCGTACGGCATGACGAAGTGGTGAGTTCAATCCAAAACGGTCGCTACATTTTCAAAAAGTACTTATGGGCCTAAAATGGACGTCGTATGCAAAAGTTATGCTCAATTCTTCGAACGCCAACAATCTAAGCATTCAAAATATGTAAGTCCTCATTCCTTCAAAAAATGGCCGAAATCCCTCATACATCACGACGAAGTAGCGAGTTCATTCCAAAACGGTCGCTACATTTCTGAAGAGTACTTATGGGCCAAAAATGAATATCGTGCTCAAAAGTTACGCTCAATTCTTCGTACGTCGACTATCCAAGCGTTCCAAATATGCAAGTGCTCATTCTTTCAAAAAATGGCCGAAATCCCTCATACGTCACAATGAAGCAGTGAGTTCAATCCAAAACGGTCGCTACATTTCTGAAAAGTACTTACGGGCCATAAACGAACGCCGTATATAAAAGTTACGCTAAATTCTTCAAACGCCGACAATTCAAGCGTTCCAAATATGCAAGTGCTTATTCTTTCGAAAAATGGCCGAAATCCTTCATACGTCACGACAAAGTGGTGAGTTCATTCCCAAATGGTCGCTACATTTCCGAAAAGTACTTATGGGCCCAAAACGGAGGTCGTATGCAAAAGTTTCACTCAATTCATCGAACACCAACAATCCACGCGTTCCAATTATGCCAGACCTCATTCTTTCAATAAATGGCAAAAATCCTTCATACGTCACGACGAAGTGGTGAGCTCAGTAAAAAATGGTCGCTACATTTCCAATAAGTACTTATGGGCTCAAAACGGACGTCGTATTCAAAAGTACGTTCAATTCTTCGAACACCGACAATCTAAGCGTTCGAAATATGCATGTTCTCATTCTTTCGAAAAATGGCCAAAATCCTTCATACGTCACGACGACGTGGTGAGTTCAATCCAAAACGGTCGTTACATTTTCCAAAAGTACTCATGGGCCCAAAATGGACACCGTGTACAAAAGTTACACTCAATTCTTCGAACGCCGACAATGCAAGCATTCCAAATATGCAAGTGTTCATTCTTCAAAAAATGGCTAAAATCCCTCATACGTCACGATGAAGCGGTGAGTTCGATCCAAAATGGTCGCTACATTTCCAAAAATTACTTATGATCCCAAAACGGACGTCGTATGCTAAAGTTACGCTCAATTCTTCGAACAATGACAATCCAAGTGTTTCAAATATGCAAGTGTTCATTCTTCAAAAAATGGCCGAAATCCCTCACACGTCACGACGAAGTGATGAGTTTCATCCAAAATGGACGCAACATTTTCGAAAAGTACTTATCGGCCCAAAACGGACATCGTATCCAAAAGTTACGTTGAATTCTTCGAACACTGACAATCCAGGCATTCCAAATATGAAAGTGCTCATTCTTTCAAAAAATGGCTGAAATTCCCTATACGTCACGATGAAGTGGTGAGTTCAATCCAAAACGGTCGTTACATTTTTGAACAGTACTTATGGGCCCAAAACGGACATCGTGTGCAAAAGTTACGGTCAATTCATTGAACGCCGACAATCCAAGCATTCCAAATATGCAAGTGCTCCTTTTTTTTTAAAAATGGCCAAAATCTCTCATACGTCATGATGAAGCGATGAGTGCAATCCAAAACGGTCGTCACATTTCCAAAAAGTACTTATGGGCCCAAAACGGACACCGCGTGCAAAAGTTACGCTAAATTCTTCGTACGTCGACTATCCAAGCGTTCCAAATATGCAAGTGCTCGTTCTCTAAAAAATGACCGAAATCCCTCATACGTCACTACGGAGCCACGAGTTCAATCCATAACGGTTGCTACATTTCAAAAAAGTAATTATGGTCCGAAAACGGACGCCGTATGCAAAAGTTACGCTCAATTCTTCGAACGCTAACAATCTAAGCCTTCCAAATATGCAAGTGCTCATTCTTTCGAAAAAGGGTTGAAATCCCTCATACGTCACGATGAAGTGGTGAGTTCAATCCAAAATGGACGCTACATTTCAGAAAAGTACTTATGGGCCCAAAATGGAGGCCGTATGCAAAAGTTTCGCTCAATTCTTCGAGCGCCGACAATCCAAGCGTTCCAATTATGCCAGTGCTCATTCTTTCAAAAAATGGCAAAAATCCTTCATACATCATGACAAAGTGGTGAGCTCAATCAAAAATGGTCACTACATTTCCAAAAAGTACTTATGGGCCCAAAACGGACGACGTATTCAAAAGTTACGCTCAATTTTTTGAACGCTGACAATCTAAGCATTCGAAATATACAAGTTCTCATTCTTTCAAAAAATGGCAAAAATCCTTCATACGTCACGATGAAGTGGTGAGTTCAATCAAAAACGGTCGCTACATTTCCAAAAACTACTTATGGGCCCAAAATGGACACCGTATGCAAAAGTTACACTCAATTCTTCGAACGCCGACAATCCAAGTGTTCCAAATAAACAAGTGCTCATTCTTTTAAAAAATGGCCGAAATCCCTCATACGTCACGATGAAGCGGTGAGTTCAATCCAAAACGGTCGCTACATTTCCAAAAAGTACATATGGGCCCAAAACGGACGTCGTATGCAAAAGTTACGCTCAATTCTTCGAACGACGACAATCCAAGCATTCCAAATATGCAAGTGTTCATTCTTCAAAAAATGGCCGAAATCTATCATACGTCACGATGAAGCAGTGAGTTTAATCTAAAACGGTCGCTACATTTCCGAAAAGTACTTATGGGCCCGAAACGGACATCGTGTGCAAAAGTTACGCTCAATTCTTCGTACGCCGACTATTCAAGCTTTCCAAATGTGCAAGTGCTCATTCTTTTGAGAAATGGCTGAAATCCCTCATACGTTACGATGAAGTGGTGAGTTCAATCCAAAACGGTCGCTAGATTTCCAAAAAGTACTTATGGGCCCAAATCGGACATCGTGTGCAAAAGTTACGCTCAATTCTTCGTACGCTAACTATCCAGGCGTTCGAAATATGCAAGTGCTCATTCTTTTGAAAAATGACCAAAATCCCTCATATGTCACGATGAAACGGTGAGTTCAATCCAAAACGGTCAATACATTTCTGAAAAGTACTTATGGGCCCATAACAGACACCGTGTGCAAAAGTTACACTCAATTTTTCGAATGTCGACAATCCGAACGTTCCAAATATGCAAGTGCTCATTCTATTAAAAAATGGCTGAAATTCCTCATACGTTACGACGAAGTGGTGAGTTCAATCCAAAACGGTCGCTAGATTTCTGAAAAGTACATATGGGCCCAAAATGGACATCGTGTGCAAAAGTTACGCTCAATTCTTCGTACGTGGACAATTCGAACGTTCCAAATATGCAAGTGCTCATTCTATTAAAAAATGGCTGAAATTCCTCATACGTTACGACGAAGTGGTGAGTTCAATCCAAAACGGTCGCTAGATTTCCGAAAAGTACATATGCGCCCAAAATGGACATCGTGTGCAAAAGTTACGCTCAATTCTTCGTACGTGGACTATCCCAGCGTTCCAAATATGCAAGTGCTCATTCTTTTGAAAAATGGACAAAATCCCTCATACATCATGATGAAGCGGTGAGTTCAATCCAAAACAGTCGCTACATTTCTGAAAAGTACTTATGGGTCTAAAACGGACACCATGTGCAAAAGTTACGCTCAATTTTTCGAATGTCGAAAATCCAAGCATTCCAAATATGCAAGTGTTTGTTCTTCAAAAAATGGTCAAAATTCCTCATACGTCGTGACGAAGAGGTGAGTTCTATCCAAAACAGTTGCTAAATTTATGAAAACTACATATGGCCCAAATCGAACATCGTGTGCAAAAGTTACGCTCAATTCTTTATACGCCGACTATCCAAGCGTTCCAAATATGTAAGTGCACGTTCTTCAAAAAAATGGCCAAACTCCCTCATACGTCACGATGAAGTGGTGAGCTCAATCCAAAATGGATGCTACATTTTTGAAAAGTACTTATTGGCCCAAAACAGACGACGTATGCAAAAGTTACGCTGAATTCTTCGAACGCCGACAATCCAAGCGTTCCAAATATGCAAGTGCTCATTCTTTCGAAAAGTGGCCAAAATCCTTCATACGTCATGACGAAGTGGTGAGTTCAATTCAAAATGGTCGCTACATTTTTGAAAAGTACTTATGGGCCCAAAACGGACACCTTGTGCAAAAGTTACGCTCAATTCTTTATACGCCGACTATCCAAGCGTTCCAAATATGTAAGTGCACGTTCTTCAAAAAAATGGCCAAACTCCCCATTTCCAAAAAGTACTTATGGGCCCAAAAAATACGTCGTATGAAAAGTTACGCTCGATTCTTCGAAGGCCGACAATCCAAGCGTTCCAAATATGAAAGTGCTCATTCTTTTAAAAAATGGCTAAAATCCCTCATATGTCACGAGTTCAATCCAAAACGGTCGCTAGATTTCCAAAAAGTACTTACGGGCCCAAAACGGACATCGTGTGTAAAAGTTACTCTCAATTCTTCGTACGCGGACTATCCAAGCGTTCCAAATATACAAGTGCTCATTCTTTTGAAAAATGGCCAAAATCCCTCATACATCACGATGAAATGGTGAGTTCAATCCAAAACGGTCGCTACATTTCTAAAAGTACTTATGGGCCCAAAACGGACACCTTGTGCAAAAGTTACGCTCAATTTTTCAAATGTCGACAATCCGAACGTTCCAAATATGCAAGTGCTCATTCTATCAGAAAATGGCCAAAATCCCTCGTACGTTACGACAAAGTGGTGATTTCAATCCAAAACGGTCGCTAGATTTCCAAAAAGCACATATGGGCCAAAATCGGACATCGTGTGCCAAAGTTACGCTCAATTTTTCGTGCGCGGACTATCACAGCATTCCAAATATGCAGGTGCTCATTCTTTTGAAAAATGGCCAAAATCCCTCATACGTCACGATGAAGAGATAAGTTCAATCCAAAACAGTCGCTAAATTTCTGAAAAGTACTTATGGCCCAAAACGGACACCGTGTGCAAAAGTTACGCCCAATTTTTCGAATGTCGACAATCCAAGCGTTCCAAATATGCAAGTGGTCGTTCTTCAAAAATGGCAAAAATTCCTCATACGTCATGACGAACCGATGAGTTCTATCCAAAACGGTTGCTACATTTACGAAAACTACATATGGCCCAAAACGGACATCGTGTGCAAAAGTTACACTCAATTCTTCGTACGCCGACTATCCAAGCGTTCCAAATATGGCAATGCTCATTCTTTCAAAAAATGGCCAAAATCCCTCATACGTCACGATGAAGCGGTGAGTTCAATCCAAACCAGTCGCTACATTTCCAAAAAGTACTTATGGGCCCAAAACGGACGCTGTTTTCAATAGTTACGCTCAATTCCTTGAACGTCGACTATCCAAGCGTTCCAAATATGCAAGTGCTCATTCTTTCGAAAAATGGCCGAAATCCCTCATACGTCACGACGAAGTGGTGAGTTCAATCCAAAATGGTCGCTACATTTCTATAAAGTACTTATGGGCCCAAAACGGACGCTGTTTTCAATAGTTACGCTCAATTCCTTGAACGTCGACTATCCAAGCGTTCCAAATATGCAAGTGCTCATTCTTTCGAAAAATGGCCGAAATCCCTCATACGTCACGACGAAGTGGTGAGTTCAATCCAAAATGGTCGCTACATTTTCAAAAGGTACTTATGGGCCCAAAATGGACACCGTGTGCAAAAGTTACGCTCAATTCTTCGTACGCTGACTATCCAAGCGTTCCAAATATGCAATTGCACGTTCTTCAAAAAATGGCCAAACTCCCTCATACGTCACGATGAAGTGGTGAGCTCAATCCAAAATGGACGCTACATTTTTGAAAAGTACTTATTGGCCCAAAACAGACGACGTATGCAAAAGTTACGCTGAATTCTTCGAACGCCGACAATCCAAGCGTTCCAAATATGCAAGTGCTCATTCTTTCGAAAAGTGGCCAAAATCCTTCATACGTCATGACGAAGTGGTGAGTTCAATTCAAAATGGTCGCTACATTTTTGAAAAGTACTTATGGGCCCAAAAAATACGTCGTATGAAAAGTTACGCTCGATTCTTCGAAGGCCGACAATCCAAGCGTTCCAAATATGAAAGTGCTCATTCTTTTAAAAAATGGCTGAAATCCCTCATATGTCATGAGTTCAATCCAAAACGGTCGCTAGATTTCCGAAAAGTACTTACGGGCCCAAAACGGACATCGTGTGTAAAAGTTACGCTCAATTCTTCGTGCGCGGACTATCCAAGCGTTCCAAATATGCAAGTGCTCAATCTTTTGAAAAATGGCCAAAATCCCTCATACATCACGATGAAACGGTGAGTTCAATCCAAAACGGTCGCTACATTTCTAAAAGTACTTATGGGCCCAAAACAGACACCTTGTGCAAAAGTTACGCTCAATTTTTCAAATGTCGACAATCCGAACGTTCCAAATATGAAAGTGCTCATTCTATCAGAAAATGGCCAAAATCCCTCATATGTTACGACAAAGTGGTGAGTTCAATCCAAAACGGTCGCTAGATTTCCGAAAAGCACATATGGGCCAAAATCGGACATCGTGTGCCAAAGTTACGCTCAATTTTTCGTACGCGGACTATCACAGCATTCCAAATATGCAGGTGCTCATTCTTTTGAAAAATGGCCAAAATCCCTCATACGTCACGATGAAGCGATAAGTTCAATCCAAAACAGTCGCTACATTTCTGAAAAGTACTTATGGCCCAAAACGGACACCGTGTGCAAAAGTTACGCTCAATTTTTCAAATGTCGACAATCCAAGCGTTCCAAATATGCAAGTGGTCGTTCTTCAAAAATGGAAAAAATTCCTCATACGTCATGACGAACCGATGAGTTCTATCCAAAACGGTTGCTACATTTACGAAAACTACATATGGCCCAAAACGGACATCGTGTGCAAAAGTTACACTCAATTCTTCGTACGCTGACTATCAAGCGTTCCAAATATGGCAATGCTCATTCTTTCAAAAAATGGCCAAAATCCCTCATACGTCACGATGAAGCGGTGAGTTCAATCCAAACCAGTCGCTACATTTCCAAAAAGTACTTATGGGCCCAAAACGGACATCGTGTCCAAAACTTATACTCAATTCTTCGTACGCTGACTATCCAAGCGTTCCAAATATGCAAGTGCTCATTCTTTCGAAAAATGGCTGAAATCCCTCGCACGTCACGACGTAGCGGTGAGTTCAATCAAAAACGGTCGCTACATTTCTGAAAAGTACTTATGGGCCCAAAACGGACGCTGTTTTCAATAGTTACGCTCAATTCCTTGAACATCGACTATCCAAGCGTTCCAAATATGCAAGTGCTCATTCTTTCAAAAATGGCCGAAATCCCTTATACATCACGAAGAAGGGTGATTTCAATCCAAAACGGTCGCTACATTTCCAAAAAGTACTTATGGGCCCAAAACGGACACCGTGTGAAAAATTTATGCTCAATTCTTCGTACGCTGACTATCCAAGCGTTCCAAATATGCAAGTGCTCATTCTTTCGAAAAATGGCCAAAATCCCTCATACGTCACGACGAAGTGGTGAGTTCAATCCAAAATGGTCGCTACATTTTCAAAAGGTACTTATGGGCCCAAAATGGACACCGTGTGCAAAAGTTACGCTCAATTCTTCGTACGCTGACTATCCAAGCGTTCCAAATATGCAAGTGCTCATTATTTCAAAAAATGGCCGAAATCCCTCGTACGTCACGTCAAAGCAGTGAGTTCAATCCAAAACGGTCGCTACATTTTCAAAAAGTACTTATGGGCCCAAAACGGACACCGTTTGCAAAAGTTACGCTCAATTTTTCGTACGCCGACTATGCAAGCGTTCTAAATATACAACTGCTAATTGTTTTGAAAGATGGCCAAAATTCCTCATATGTCACGACGAAGTTGTGAGTTCAATCCAAACGGTCGCTACATTTCAGAAAAGTACTTATGGGCCCAAAACGGACGCCGTATGCAAAAGCAATGCTCAGTTCTTCGAACGCCGACGATCCAAGCGTTCCAAACATGCAAGTGCTCATTCTTTCAAAAAAGACAAAAATCCCTCGTATGGCATGATGAAGTGGTGAGTTCAATCCAAAATGGTCGCTACATTTTCAAAGAGTACTTATGGGCCTAAAACGGACGTCGTATGCAAAAGTTACGCTCAATTCTTCGAACGCCAACAATCTAAGCGTTCAAAATATGTAAGTCCTCATTCCTTCGAAAAATGACCAAAATCCCTCATACGTCACGACGAAGTAGCGTGTTCATTCCAAAACGGTCGCTACATTTTCGAAAAGTACTTATGGGCCAAAAATGAACATCGTGCACAAAAGTTACGCTCAATTCTTCGTATGCCGACTATCCAAGCGTTCCAAAAATGCAAGTGCTCATTCTTTCGAAAAATGGCCGAAATCCCTCATATGTCACAATGAAACAGTGAGTTCAATCTAAAACGGTCGCTACATTTCTGAAAAGTACTTACAGGCCATAAATGAACGCCGTATACGAGAGTTACGTTAAATTCTTCAAACGCTGACAATTCAAGCGTTCCAAATATGCAAGTGCTTATTCTTTTGAAAAATGGCCGAAATCCTTCATACGTCACAACGAAGTGGTGAGTTCATTCCCAAATGGTCGCTACATTTTCGAAAAGTACTTATGGGCCCAAAACGGAGGCCGCATGCAAAAGTTTCGCTCAATTCATCGAACGTCGACAATCCAAGCGTTCCAATTATGCCAGACCTCATTCTTTCAATAAATGGGCAAAATCCTTCATACGCCACGATTATGTGGTGAGCTCAGTCAAAAATGGTCGCTACATTTCCAATAAGTACTTATGGGCCCAAAACGGACGTCGTATTCAAAAGTACGTTCAATTCTTCGAACACCGACAATCTAAGCGTTCGAAATATGCATGTTCTCATTCTTTCGAAAAATGGCCAAAATCCTTCATACGTCACGACGACGTGGTGAGTTCAATCCAAAACGGTCGTTACATTTCCAAAAAGTACTCATGGGCCCAAAATGGACACCGTATACAAAAGTTACACTCAATTCTTCGAACGCCGACAATTCAAGCATTCCAAATATGCAAGCGTTCATTCTTCAAAAAATGGCTAAAATCCCTCATACGTCATGACGAAGCGGTGAGTTCAATCCAAAATGGTCGCTACATTTCCAAAAAGTACTTATGATCCCAAAACGGACGTCGTATGCTAAAGTTACGCTCAATTCTTCGAACAACGACAATCCAAGTGTTTCAAATATGCAAGTGTTCATTCTTCAAAAAATGGCCGAAATCCCTCACACGTCAAGACGAAGTGGTGAGTTTTATCAAAAATGGACGCTACATTTTCGAAAAGTACTTATCGGCCCAAAACCGACATCGTATGCAAAAGTTACGCTGAATTTTTCGAACACCGACAATCCAGGCGTTCCAAATATGAAAGTGCTCATTCTTTCGAAAAATGGCTAAACTCGCTCATACGTCACGATGAAGTGGTGAGTTCAATCCAAAATGGTCGTTACATTTTTGAACAGTACTTATGGGCCTAAAACGGACATCGTGTGCAAAAGTTACGCTCAATTCATCGAACGCCGACAATCCAAGCGTTCCAAATATGCAAGTGCTCCTTTATTCAAAAATGGCCAAAATCCCTCATACATCATGATGAAGCGATGAGTGCAATCCAAAATGGTCGCCACATTTTCAAAAAGTACTTATGGGCCCAAAACGGACAACGCGTGCAAAAATTACGCTCAATTCTTCGTACGTCGACTATCCAAGCGTTCCAAATATGCAAGTGCTCGTTCTCTGAAAAATGACCGAAATCCCTCATACGTCACTACGGAGCCGCGAGTTCAATCCATAACGATCGCTACATTTCAAAAAAGTAATTATGGTTCGAAAATCCTTCATACGTCACGATGAAGTGGTGAGTTCAATCAAAAATGGTCGCTACATTTCCAAAAACTACTTATGGGCCCAAAATGGATACCGTATGCAAAAGTTACACTCAATTCTTCGAACGCCGACAATCCAAGTGTTCCAAATAAACAAGTGCTCATTCTTTTGAAAAATGGCTGAAATCCCTCATACGTCACGATGAAGCGGTGAGTTCAATCCAAAACGATCGCTACATTTCCAAAAAGTACATATGGGCCCAAAACGGACGTCGTATGCAAAAGTTACGCTCAATTCTTCGTACGCTAACTATCCAGGCGTTAGAAATATGCAAGTGCTCATTCTTTTGAAAAATGGCCAAAATCCCTCATACATCATGATGAAACGGTGAGTTCAATCCAAAACGGTCGCTACATTTCTGAAAAGTACTTATGGGCCCAAAACAGACACCGTGTGCAAAAGTTACACTCAATTTTTCGAATGTCGACAATCCGAACGTTCCAAATATACAAGTGCTCATTCTATTAAAAAATGGCTGAAATTCCTCATACGTTACGACGAAGTGGTGAGTTCAATCCAAAACGGTCGCTACATTTCTGAAAAGTACTTATGGGCCCAAAACAGACACCGTGTGCAAAAGTTACACTCAATTTTTCGAATGTCGACAATCCGAACGTTCCAAATATACAAGTGCTCATTCTATTAAAAAATGGCTGAAATTCCTCATACGTTACGACGAAGTGGTGAGTTCAATCCAAAACGGTCGCTAGATTTCCGAAAAGTACATATGGGCCCAAAATGGACATCGTGTGCAAAAGTTACGCTCAATTCTTCGTACGTGGACTATCCCAGCATTCCAAATATGCAAGTGCTCATTCTTTTGAAAAATGGCCAAAATCCCTCATACATCATGATGAAGCGGTGAGTTCAATCCAAAACAGTCGCTACATTTCTGAAAAGTACTTATGGGCCTAAAACGGACACCATGTGCAAAAGTTACGCTCAATTTTTCGAATGTTGAAATCCAAGCATTCCAAATATGCAAGTGTTCGTTCTTCAAAAAATGGCCAAAATTCCTCATATGTCGTGACGAAGAGGTGAGTTCTATCCAAAACAGTTGCTACATTTATGAAAACTACATATGGCCCAAACCAAACATCGTGTGCAAAAGTTACGCTCAATTCTTTATACGCCGACTATCCAAGCGTTCCAAATATGTAAGTGCACGTTCTTCAAAAAATGGCCAAACTCCCTCATACATCACGATGAAGTGGTGAGCTCAATCCAAAATGGACGCTACATTTTTGAAAAGTACTTATTGGCCCAAAACGGATGACGTATGCAAAAGTTACGCTGAATTCTTCGAATGCCGATAATCCAAGCGTTCCAAATATGCAAGTGCTCATTCTTTCGAAAAGTGGCCAAAATCCTTCATACGTCATGACGAAGTGGTGAGTTCAATTCAAAATGGTCGCTACATTTTCGAAAAGTACTTATGGGCCCAAAAAATAAGTCGTATGCAAAGTTACGCTCAATTCTTCGAAGGCCGACAATCCAAGCGTTCCAAATATGAAAGTGCTCATTCTTTCGAAAAGTGGCCAAAATCCTTCATACGTCATGACGAAGTGGTGAGTTCAATTCAAAATGGTCGCTACATTTTCGAAAAGTACTTATGGGCCCAAAAAATACGTCGTATGCAAAGTTACGCTCAATTCTTCGAAGGCCGACAATCCAAGCGTTCCAAATATGAAAGTGCTCATTCTTTTGAAAAATGGCTGAAATCCCTCATACGTCACGATGAAGCGGTGAGTTCAATCCAAAATGTTTGCTACATTTCCAAAAAGTACTTATGGGCCCAAAACGGACGTCGTATGCAAAAATTACGCTCAATTATTCGAACGTCAAAAATCCAAACGTTCCAAATATGCAAGTGTTCGTTCTTCAAAAAATGGCCGAAATCTCTCATATGTCATGATGAAGCGGTGAGTTCAATCCAAAACGGTCGTTACGTTTCCTAAAAGTACTTATGGGCCCAAAATGGACATCATGTGCAAAAGTTAAGCTCAATTCTTCGTACGCCGACTATCGAAGCGATCCAAATATGTAAGTGCTCATTCTTTCGAAAAATGGCTGAAATCCCTCAAATGTCATGACGAAACGGTGAGTTCAATCCAAAATGGTTGCTACATTTCAGAAAAGTACCTATTGGCCCAAAATGGACGTCGTATGCAAAAGTTGCGTTCAATTCATCGAATGCCGACAATCCAAGCGTTCCAAATATGCAAGTGCTCATTATTTTGAAAAATGGCCAAAATCCCTCATATGTCATGACGAAGCGATGAGTTCAATCCAAAACGGTCGCTACATTTCCAAAAAGTACTTATGGGCCCAAAATAGACGCTGTATGCAAAAGTACGCTCAATTCTTCGAAGCGACAATCCAAGTGTTCCAAATATGCAAGTGCTCATTCTATCAAAAAATAGCCAAAATCCCTCATACATCATGATGAAGCGGTTAATTTAACCCAAAAGGGTCAGTTCATTTCCAAAAAGTACTTATTGGCGCAAAACGGACACCGTATGCAAAAGTTATGCTCAATTCTTCGAACGTCGACAATCCGAATTTTCCAAATATGCAAGTGCTCATTCTATCAAAAAATAGCCGAAATCCCTCATACATCACGATGAAGTGGTGAGTACTATCCAAAACGGCCCCTACTTTTCTGAAAAGTACTTATGGCCCAAAACGGACATCGTGTGCAGAAGTTATGCTCAATTCTTCGTACACCGACTATCCAAGCGTTCCAAATATACAAGTGCTCATTCTTTCGAAAAATGGCTAAAATCCCTCATACATCACGACAAAGTGGTGAGTTCCATCCCAAATGGCCGCAAAATTTTCGAAAAGTACTTATGGGCTCAGAACGAATACCGTGTGCAAAAGTTACGCTCAATTCTTCGTACTCCGGCTATCCAAGCGTTCCGAATATGCAAGTGCTCATTCTTTCGAAAAATGGCCAAAATCCCTCATACGTCACGACGAAGTGCTGAGTTCAATCCAAAATGGTCGCTACATTTCTGAAAAGTACTTATGGTCCCAAAATGGACGCCGTATGCAAAAGCTACGCTCAATTCTTCGAACGCCGACAATCCAAGCGTTCCAAATATGCAAGTCCTCATTCTTTCGAAAAATGGTTGAAGCCCCTCATACGTCATGATGAAGTGGTGAGTTCAATAAAAAACGGTCGCTATATTTTCGAAAAGTACTTATGGGCCCAAAACGGACGACTTATGCAAAAGTTACGCTCAATTCTTCGAACGTCGACAATCCAAGCGTTCCAAATATGCAAGGGCTCATTCTTTCGAACAATTGCCAAAATCCCTCATATGTCACGATGAGGCGGTAAGTTCAATCCATAACGGTCATTACATTTTTGAAAAGTACTTATGGGTTCAAAATGGACACCGTATGCAAAAGTTATGCTCAATTCTTCGAACGTCGACAATCCAAGCCTTCCAAATACGCAAGGGCTCATTCTTTCAAAAAATGGCCGAAATCCCTCATATGTCATGATGAAGCAGTGAGTTCAATCCAAAACAGTTGCTATATTTCCAAAAAGTACATATGGGCCCAAAACGGATGTCGTATGCAAAAGTTACGCTCAATTCTTCGAACGATGACAATCCAAGTGTTCCAAATATGCAAGTGTTCATTCTTCAAAAAATGGCCAAAATTCATCATACGTCACGGCGAAGCGGTGAAATTAATCCAAAACGGTTGCTACATTTCCGAAAAGTATTTATGGGCCCAAAATAGACATCGTGTGCAAAAGTTACGCTCAATTCTTCGTACGCCGACTATCCAAGTGTTCCAAATATGCAAGTGCACATTCTTCAAAAAATGGCCAAACTCCCTCATACGTCATGATGAAGGGGTGAGCTCAATCCAAAATGGACGCTACATTTTCGAAAAGTACTTATCGGCCCAAAATGGACGTCGTATGCAAAAGTTACGCTGAATTCTTCGAACGTTGACAATCCAAGCATTCCAAATATGCAAGTGCTCATCCTTTCGAAAAGTGGCCAAAATCCTTCATACGTCACGACGAAGCGGTGAGTTCAATTCGAAACGGTCGCTACATTTTCGAAAATTACTTATGGGCACAAAACATACGTCGTATGCAAAAGATACACTCAATTCTTCGAAGGCTGACAATCCAAGCGTTCCAAATATGAAAGTACTCATTCTTTTGAAAAATGGCCAAAATCCCTCATACGTCACGACGAAGCGGTGACTTCAATCCAAAATGGTCACTACATTTTCAAAAAGTACTTATGGGCCCAAAACGGACGTCGTATGCAAAAGTTACGCTCAATTATTCGAACGCCGACAATCCAAACATTCCAAATATGCAAGTGTTCGTTCTTCAAAAAATGGTCGAAATCCCTCATATGTCATGATGAAGTGGTGCGTTCAATCCAAAACGGTCGTTACGTTTCCGAAAAGTACTTATGGTTCCAAAACGGACATCATGTGCAAAAGTTATGCTCAATTCTTCGTACGCCGACTAACCAAGCGTTCTAAATATGTAAGTGCTCATTCTTTCGAAAAATGGCTGAAATCCCTCATGTGTCACGACGAAGCGGTGAGTTCAATCCAAAATGGTTGCTACATTTCAGAAAAGTACTTATCGGCCCAAAATGGACGTCGTATGCAAAAGTTACGCTCAATTCATCGAACGTCGACAATCCAAGCGTTCCAAATATGTAAGTACTCATTCTTTCGAAAAATGGCCAAAATCCCTCATACATCATGACGAAGCGATGAGTTCAATCCAAAACGGCCGCTACATTTTCAAAAAGTACTTATGGGCCCAAAACGGACGCTGTATGCAAAAGTACGCTCAATTCTTCGAACGCGACAATCCAAGTGTTTCAAATATGCAAGTGCTCATTCTATCAAAAAATAGCCAAAATCCCTCATACGTCATGATGAAGCGGTTAATTTAATCCAAAAGGGTCGGTACATTTCCAAAAAGTACTTATTGGCGCAAAACGGACACCATATGCAAAAGTTATGCTCAATTCTTCGAACGTCGACAATCTGAATTTTCCAAATATGCAAGTGCTCATTCTATCAAAAAATGGCCGAAATCCCTCATACGTCACGATGAAGTGGTGAGTTCAATCCAAAACGGTCCCTACTTTTCCAAAAATTACTTATGGCCCAAAACGGACATCGTGTGCAAAAGTTATGCTCAATTCTTCGTACGCCGACTATCCAAGCGTTCCAAATATACAAGTGCTCATTCTTTCGAAAAATGGCCAAAATCCCTCATACATCACGACAAAGCGGTGTGTTCCATCCAAAACGGACGCAAAATTTCCAAAAAGTACTTATGGGCCCAGAACGAACACCGTGTGCAAAAGTTACGCTCAATTCTTTGTACTCCAGCTATCCAAGTGTTCCAAATATGCAAGTGCTCATCCTTTCGAAAAATGGCCAAAATCCCTCATACGTCACGACGAAGTGGTAAGTTCAATCCAAAATGGTCGCTACATTTTTGAAAAGTACTTATGGTCCCAAAATGGACGCCGTATGCAAAAGCTACTCTCAATTCTTCGAACGCCGACAATCCAAGTATTCCAAATATGCAAATGCTCATTCTTTCAAAAAATGGCCGAAGCCCTTCATACATCATGATGAAGCGGTGAGTTCAATCAGAAATGGTCGCTATATTTTCGAAAAGTACTTATGGGCCCAAAACGGACGACGTATGCAAAAGTTACGCTCAATTCTTCAAACGTCAACAATCCAAGCGTTAAATATGCAAGGGCTCATTCTTTCGAATAATCGTCGAAATCCCTCATACATCACGACGAGGAGGTAAGTTCAATCCAAAATGGTCGTTATATTTCCAAAAAGTACTTATGGGCTCAAAATGGACACCGTATGCAAAAGTTATGGTCAATTCTTTGAATGTCGACAATCCAAGCCTTCCAAATACGCAAGGGCTCATTCTTTCAAAAAATGGCTGAAATCCCTCATACGTCATGATGAAGCGGTGAGTTCAATCCAAAATGGTCGCTACATTTCCAGAAAGTACTTATGGGCCCAAAACAGACTCCATGTGCAAAAGTTACGCTCAATTCTTCGTACACTGACTCTCCAAGCGTTCCAAATATGCAAGTGCTCATTCTTTTGAAAAATGGCCGAAATTCCTCGTATGTCACAACAAAGTCCTGAGTTCAATCCAAAATGGTCGCTACATTTCTGAAAAGTACTTATGGGCCCAAAACGGACGCCGTTTGCAATAGTTACGCTCAATTCTTTGAACGCCGACTATCCAAGCGTTCCAAACATGCAAGTGCTCATTCTTTCGAAAAATGGCCGAAATCCCTCATACATCACGACGAAGGGTGAGTTCAATCCGAAACGGTCGCTACATTTCCAAAAAGTACTTATGGGCCCAAAATGGACACCGTGTGCAAAAGTCTCAATTCTTCGTACGCTGACTATCCAAGTGTTCCAAATAAGCAGGTGCTCGTTCTCTGAAAAATGGTCGAAATCCCTCATACATCACGATGAAGTTGTGAGTTCAATCCTAAACGGACGCTGTATGAAAAAGTTTCGCTCAATTCTTCGAACGCCGACAATCCAAGCGTTCCTAATATGCAAGTGCTCTTTCTTTCGAGAAATGGCAAAAATCCCTCATATGTCATGATGAAGTGGTGAGTTCAATCCAAAACGGTTACTACATTTCCAAAAAGTACTTATGGGCCCAAAATGAACGTCGTATGCAAAAGTTACGTTCAATTCTTCGAACGCAGACAATCCAAGCGTTCCAAAAATGCAATTGCTCATTCTTTTGAGAAATGGCCAAAATCCATCATATGTCACGACGAAGCGGCGAGTTCAATCCAAAATGGTCGCTACATTTTAGAAAAGTACTTATGGACCCAAAACGGACATCGTGTGCAAAAGTTATGCTCAATTCTTCTTACGCCAACTATCCAAGCGCTCCAACTATGCAAGTGCTCATTCTTTCAAAAAATGGCCAAAATCCCTCATACGTCATGACGATGTTGTGAGTTCAATCTAAAACAGTCGCTACATTTCTGAAAAGTACTTATGGGCCATAAACGGACGCCGTATACAAAAGTTACGCTCAATTCTTCGAACGCCGACAATCCAAGCATTCAAGATATGCAAGTGCTCATTCTTTTGAAAAATGGCTGAAATCCCTCATAGATCATGATGAAGTGGTGAGTTCAATCCAAAACGGTCACTACGTTTCTGCAAAGTACTTGTGGTCCCAAAACGGACGCCGTATGCAAAAGTTACGCTCAATTGTTCGAACGTCGACAATCCAAACGTTCCAAATATGCAAGTGATTATTCTTTCAAAAAATGGCCTGAATCCCTAATACGTAATGACGAAGTGGTGAGTTCAATCCAAAACGATCGCTACGTTTCCAAAAAGTACTTATTGGCCCAAAACGGACACCGTATGCAAAAGTTTTACTCAATTCTTCGAATGTCGACAATCCAAGCGTTCCAAATATGCAAGTGCTCGTTCTTCAAAAAATGGCCGAAATCCCTCATACGTCACGATGAAGTGGTGAGCTCAATCCAAAACGGTCGCTACATTTCCAAAAAGTACTTATGGGCCCAAAACGGACACCGAGTGCAAAAGTTATGCTCCATTCTTCGTACGCCGACTATCCAAGCGTTCCAAATATGCCAGTGCTCTTTCTCTAAAAAATTATTGAAATCCCTCATACATCACTACGGAGCCATGAGTTCAATCTATAAAGGTCGCTACATTTCCAAAAAGTAGTTATGGGCCCAAAACGGACGTCGTACGCAAAAGTTACGCTCAATTTTTCGAACGCTAACAATCCAAGCGTTCCAAATATGCAAGTGCTCATTCTTTCGAAAAAAGGCCAAAATCCCTCACATGTCACGACGAAGTGGTGGGTTCAATGCAAAATGGTCGCTACATTTCAGAAAAGTACTTATGGCCCAAAACGGACACCGTATACAAAAGTTTCGCTCAATTCTTCGAACGCTGACAATCCAAGCATTCCAAATATGCAAGTGCTCATTCTTTCGAAAAATTGCCGAAATCCCTCATACGTCACGATGAATCAGTGAGTTCAATCCAAAACGGTCGCTACATTTCCAAAAAGTACTTATGGGCCCAAAACGGACACCGTATGCAAAATTTATGCTCAATTCTTCAAACGTCGACAATCTAAGCATTCCAACTATGCAGGTATTCGTTGTTCAAAAAATGGCTGAATTTCCTCATACGTCACGACGAGATGGTGAGTTCAATCCAAAATGGTCGCTACATTTCCAAAGAGTACATATAGGCCCAAAACGGACACCTAGTGTAAAAGTTACGCTCAATTCTTCGTACGCCGACTATCCAAGCATTCCAAATATGCAAGTGCTCGATATCTGAAAAATGACCGAAATCCCACATACGTTACTACGGAGCCATGAGTTCAATCCATAACTGTCGCTGGATTTCCAAAAAGTAATTATAGTCCCAAAACGGACGCCGTACGCAAAAGTTACACTCAATTCTTCGAACGCTGACAATCCAAGCGTTCCAAATATGCAAGTGCTTATTCTTTCGAAAAATGGTCGAAATCCCTTATACGTCATGACGAAGGGGTGAGTTCAATCCAAAATGGTTGCTACATTTCGAAAAAGTACTTATGGGCCCAAAATGGACACCGTATGTAAAAGTTTGGCTCAATTCTTCGAACGCCGACAATCCAAACGTTCCAAATATGCAAGTGCTCATTGGCAAAAATCCCTCATACGTCACGACGAAGTGGTGAGTTCAATCCAAAACGATCGCTACATTTCCAAAAAGTAGTTATGGGCCCAAAACGGACGCCGTATGCAAAAGTTACGCTCAATTTTTTGAACGCTGACAATCCAAGCGTTTCAAATATGCAAGTGCTCATTTTTTCAAAAAATGGCCGAAATCCCTCATACGTCACGACGAAGTGGTGAGTTCAATGTAAAATGGTCGCTGTAATTCAGATAAGTACTTACGGGCCCCAAACGGACGCCGTATGCAAAAGTTTCGCTCAATTCTTTGAACGCCAACAATCCAAGCGTTCCAAATATGTAAGTGCTCATTCTTTCAAAAAATGGCCGAAATCCCTCATACGCCACGATGAAGTGGTGAGTTCAATCCGAAATGGTCGCTACATTTCCAAAAAGTACTTATGGGCCCAAAACGGACACCGTATGTAAAAGTTATGCTCAATTCATCGAACATCGACAATCCAAGCATTCTTAATATGCAGGTTTTCATTGTTCAAAAAATGGCCGAAATCCCTCATACGTCACGATGAGGCGATGAGTTCAATCCAAAATGGTCGCTACATTTCCAAAAAGTACTTATGGGCCCAAAATGGACACCACATGCAAAAGTTATGCTCAATTCTTCGAACGTCGACAATCCAAGCGTTCCAAATATACAAGTGCTCATTCTTTCGAAAAATCCCTGAAATCCCTCATACGTCACGACGAGGTGGTGAGTTCAATCCAAAACGATCGCTACATTTCCAAAGAGTACTTATAGGCCATAAACGGACACCGTGTGTAAAAGTTACGCTCAATTCTTCGTACGTTGACTATCTAAGCATTCCAAATATGCAAGTGCTCGATCTCTGAAAAATGACTAAAATCCCTCATACATCACTACGGAGCTATGAGTTTAATCCATATCGGTCGCTACATTTCCAAAAAGTAATTATGGTCCCAAAACTGATGCCGTATGCAAAAGTTACGCTCAATTCTTTGAACGCTGACAATCCAAGCGTTCCAAATATGCAAGTGCTCATTCTTTCGAAAAATGGTTGAAATCCCTCATACGTCACGACGAAGGGGTGAGTTCAATCCAAAATGGTCGCTACATTTCGAAAAAGTACTTATGGGCCCAAAATGGATGCCGTATGTAAAAGTTTTGCTCAATTCTTCGAACGCCGACAATCCAAGCATTCCAAATATGCAAGTGCTCATTCTTTTGATAAATGGCAAAAATCCCTCATACGTCACGACGAAGTGGTGAGTTCAATCCAAAAGGGTCGCTACATTTCCAAAAAGTACTTATGGGACCAAAATGGACGTCGTATGCAAAAGTTACGCTCAATTCTTCCAACGCTAACAATCCAAGCATTCCAAATATGCAAGTGCTCATTCTTTCAAAAAATGGCCGAAATCCCTCACACATCACGATGAAGTGGTGAGTTCAATCCAAAACGGTCACTACATTTCCAAAAAGTACTTATGGGACCAAAACGGACACCGTATGTAAAAGTTATGCTCAATTCTTCGAACGTCGACAATCCAAGCGTTCCAAATATGCAAGTGCTCATTCTTTCAAAAAATGGCCGAAATCCCTCACACATCACGATGAAGTGGTGAGTTCAATCCAAAACGGTCACTACATTTCCAAAAAGTACTTATGGGACCAAAACGGACACCGTATGTAAAAGTTATGCTCAATTCTTCGAACGTCGACAATCCAAGCGTTCCAAATATGCAAGTGCTCATTCTTTCGAAAAATCTCTGAAATCCCTCATACGTCACGACGAGGTGGTGAGTTCAATCCAAAACGGTCGCTACATTTCCAAAGAGTACTTATCGGCCCAAAACAGACACCGTGTGTAAAAGTTACGCTCAATTCTTCGTACGCCAACTATCTAAGCATTCCAAATATGCAAGTGCTCGATCTCTGAAAATGACTGAAATCCCTCATACGTCACTATGGAGCCGTGAGTTCAATCCATAACGGTCGCTACATTTTCGAAAAGTAATTATGGTCCCAAAACGGACGCCGTATGCAAAAGTTACGCTCAATTCCTCAAACGCTGACAATCCAAGCGTTCCAAATTTGCAAGTGCTCATTCTTTCGAAAAATGGTAGAAATCTCTCATACGTCACGACGAAGGGGTGAGTTCAATCCAAAATGGTCGCTACATTTCGAAAAAGTACTTATGGGCCCAAAATGGACGTCGTATGTAAAAGTTTCGCTCAATTCTTCGAACGCCGACAATCCAGGCATTCCAAATATGCAAGTGCTCATTCTTTTGATAAATGGCAAAAATCCCTCATACATCACGACAACACTGTGATTTCAATCCAAAATGGTCGCTACATTTCCGAAAAGTACTAATGGGCCCAAAACAGACATCGGGTGTAAAAGTTACGCTCAATTCTTCGTACGCCGACTATTCAAGCGTTCCAAATATGCAAGTGTTCATTCTTTCAAAAAATGGCCGAAATCCCTCATACGTCACGATGAAGCGGTGAGTTCAATCCAAAACGATTGCTACATTTTCGAAAAATACTTATGGGCCGAAAACGGACATTGTGTGCAAAAGTTACGCTCAATTCTTTGTACGCCGACTATCTAAGAGTTCCAAATATGCAAGTGCTCATTCCTTAGAAAAATGGCTGAAATCCCTCATACGTCATGACGAAGCGGTGAGTTCAATCCAAAATGGTCGCTACATTTCCAAAAAGTACTTATGGTCCCAAAACGAACATCGTGTGCAAAAGTTACGCTCAATTCTTCAAACATCGACAATCCGAGCGTTCCAAATATGCAAGTGCTCATTTTATCCAAAAATGGTCGAAATCTCGCATACGTCTCAACGAAGCAGCGAATTCAAACCAAAATGGTCGCTACATTTCCAAAAAGTATTTATTGGCGTAAAACGTACACCACATGCCAAAGTTATGCTCAATTCTTCTAACGTCGACATTCCAAGCGTTCCAAATATACAAGTGTTCGTTCTTCAAAAAATGGCCGAAATCACTCATACATCATGATGAAGCGATGAGTTCAATCCAAAATGGTCGCTACATTTCCGAAAGGTACTTATGGGCCCAAAACAGACACAGAGTGTAAAAGTTACGCTCAATTCTTCGTACGCCGACTATCCAAGCATTCCAAATATGCTAGTGCTCGATCTCTGAAAAATGACCAAAATCCCTCATACGTCATGACAAAGCGGTGAGTTCAATCCAAAATGATTGCTAGATTTTCGAAAAGTACTTATGGTCCCAAAATGGACGCCGTATGCAAAAGTTACGCTCAATTTTTCGAACGCCACAAACCAAGCGTTCCAAATATGCAAGTGCTCATTCTTTCGAAAAATGGCCAAAATCCTTCATACGTCATGATGAAGCGGTGAATTCAATCCAAAACGATTGCTACATTTTTGAAAAGTACTTATGGGCCCAAAATGGATGCCGTATGCAAAAGTTATGCTCAATTCTTCGAACGTCGACAATCCAAGCTTTCCAAATATGAAAGTGCTCATTCTTTCAAAAAATGGCCAAAATCCCTCACACATCATGACGAAGCGGTGAGTTCAATCCAAAACGGTCGCTACATTTTCAAAAATGGTCAAAATCCCTCATACGTCACGATGAAGTGGTGAGTTCAATCCAAAACGGTCGCTACATTCGAAAAAGTAATTATGGGCACAAAACGGACGTCGTATGCAAAATTTATGCCCAATTCTTCGAACGTCGATAATCCAAGCGTTCCAAATATGCAAGTGCTCATTCTTTTGAAAAATGGCTGACATCCCTCATACGTCATGATGAAGTAGTGAGTTCAATCCAAAACGGTCGTTACATTTCTGAAAAGTACTTATGGGCCCAAAATGGACACCGTATGCAAAAGTTATGCTCAATTTTTCGAACGTCGACAATCCAAGCGTTCCAAATATGAAGGTGTTCATTCTATAAAAAATGGCTGAAATTCCTCATACGTCATGACGAGGCGGTGGGTTCAATCCAAAATGGTCACTACATTTCCGAAAAGTACTTATGGGCCCAAATTGGACACTGTATGCAAAAGTTATGCTCAATTCTTCGAACGTCGACAATCCAAGCGTTCCAAATATGCAGGTGTTCGTTCTTCAAAAAATGGACAAAATCCCTCATACGTCACGATGAGGTGGTGAGTTCAATCAAAAACGGTCGCTACATTTCTAAAAAGTTCTTATGGGACCAAAATGGACGGCGTATGCAAAAGTTTCGCTCAATTCTTCGAACGCCGACAATCCAAGCGTTCCAAATATGCAAGTGCTCATTCTTTCAAAAAATGGCAAAAATCCCTCGTACATCATGACGAAGTGGTGAGTTCAATCCAAAAAGGTCGCTACATTCCAAAAAGTACTTATGGGCCCAAAACGGCCGTCGTATGCAAAAGTTACGCTCAACTCTTCGAACGTCGACAATCCAAGCGTTCCAAATATGCAAGTGCTCATTCTTTTGAAAAATGGCTGAAATCCCTCATACGTCATGACGAAGTGGTGAGTTCAATCCAAAACGGTCGCTACATTTTCGAAAAGTACTTATGGGCCGAAAACGGACACCGTATGCAAAAGTTATGCTCAATTGTTCGAACGCCAACAATCCAAGCGTTCTAAATTTGCAAGTGCTCATTCTTTCGAGAGTTCAATCCAAAACGGTCGCTACATTTTCGAAAAGTACTTATGGGCCGAAAACGGACACCGTATGCAAAAGTTATGCTCAATTGTTCGAACGCCAACAATCCAAGCGTTCTAAATTTGCAAGTGCTCATTCTTTCGAGAGTTCAATCCAAAACGGTCGCTACATTTTCGAAAAGTACTTATGGGCCGAAAACGGACACCGTATGCAAAAGTTATGCTCAATTGTTCGAACGCCAACAATCCAAGCGTTCTAAATTTGCAAGTGCTCATTCTTTCGAGAGTTCAATCCAAAACGGTCGCTACATTTTCGAAAAGTACTTATGGGCCGAAAACGGACACCGTATGCAAAAGTTATGCTCAATTGTTCGAACGCCAACAATCCAAGCGTTCTAAATTTGCAAGTGCTCATTCTTTCGAGAGTTCAATCCAAAACGGTCGCTACATTTTCGAAAAGTACTTATGGGCCGAAAACGGACACCGTATGCAAAAGTTATGCTCAATTGTTCGAACGCCAACAATCCAAGCGTTCTAAATTTGCAAGTGCTCATTCTTTCGAGAGTTCAATCCAAAACGGTCGCTACATTTTCGAAAAGTACTTATGGGCCGAAAACGGACACCGTATGCAAAAGTTACGCTCAACTCTTCGAACCTGAAATCCCTCATACGTCATGACGAAGTGGTGAGTTCAATCCAAAACGGTCGCTACATTTCCAAAAAGTACTTAATGGCCCAAAACGGACATCGTGTGCAAAATTTACGCTCAATTTTTCGTACACTGACTATCCAAGCGTTCCAAATATGCAAGTGCTCATTCTTTCAAAAAATGGCTGAAATCCCTCATACATCATAATGAAGTGGTGAGTTCAATCCAAAATGGTCGCCACATTTCAGAAAAGTACTTATGGACTATAAATAGACACCGTATGCAAAAGTTTTGCTCAATTCTTCGAACGTCGACAATCCAAGCGTTCCAAATATGCAGGTGTTCGTTCTTCAAAAAATGGCCAAAATCCCTCTTACGTCACGATGAGGTGGTGAGTTCAATCCAAAACGGTCGCTACATTTCTAAAAAGTACTTATGGCGCAAAATGGACGCCGTATGCAAAAGTTTCGCTCAATTTTTCGAACGCTGACAATCCAAGCGTTCCAAATATACAAGTGCTCATTCTTTCAAAAAATGGAAAAAATCCCTCATACTTCACGACGAAGTGGTGAGTTCAATCCAAAACGGTCGCTACATTCCAAAAAGTACTTAGGGGCCCAAAACGGCCGTTGTATGCAAAAGTTATGCTCAATTCTTCGAACACCAACAATCCAAGCGTTTCAAATATGCAAGTGCTCGTTCTTTTGAAAAATGGCCGAAATCCCTCATATGTCACGACGAAGCGATGAGTTCAATCCGAAATGGTGGCTACATTTCTAAAAAGTACTTATGGGCCCAAAACGGACATCGTGTGCAAAAGTTACGTTCAATTCTTCGTACGTCGACTATCCAAGCGTTCGAAATATGCAAGTGCTCGTTCTTTAAAAAAAAGGTCAAAATCCCTCATACGTCACGACGAAGCAGTGATTTCAATTCGAAATGGTCGCAACATTTTCGAAAAGTACTTATGGGGCCAAAACTGATATCGTGTGTAAAAGTTACGCTTAATACTTCATACGCCAACTATCCAAGCGTTCCAAATATGCAAGTACTCATTCTTTCAAAAAATGGTCGAAATCTCTGATATGTCACGATGATGTTGTGAGTTCAATCCAAAACAGTTGCTACATTTTTGAAAAGTACTTATGGGCCATAAACGGACGCCGTATACAAAAGTTACGCTCAATTCTTCGAACGTTGACAATCCAAGCGTTCCAACTATGCAAGTGCTCATTCTTTCGAAAAATTGCAGAAATCCCTCATACATCACGATGAAGCGTTGAGTTCAATCCAAAACGATCGCCACATTTCTGAAAAGTACTTATGGGCCCAAAACGAACGCCATATGCAAAAGTTATGCTCAATTCTTTGAACGCCGACAATCCAAGCATTCCAAATATGCTAGTGCTCATTCTTTTGAAAAATGGCCAAAATCCCTCATACGTCACGACGAAGTGGTGAGTTCAATCCAAAACGGTCGCCACATTTTCGAAAAGTACTTATGGGCCCAAAACGGACGCCGTATGCAAAAGTGCACGCTCAATTCTTCGAACGTCGACAATCCTAGCATTCCAAATTTGCAAGTGCTCATTCTTTCCAAAAATGGCCAAAATACCTCATACGTAATGATGAAGCGGTGTGTTCAATCCAAAACGGTCACTACATTTCCAAAAAGTACTTATTGGCCCAAAACGTACATCGTATACAAAAGTTATGCTCAATTCTTCGAACGTCGAAAATCCAAGCGTTCCAAATATGCAAGTGCTCGTTCTTCAAAAAATGATAGAAATCCCTCATACGTCACGACGAAGCAGTGAGCTCAATTTAAAACGGTCGCTACATTTCCGAAAAGTACTTATGGGCCCAAAATGGACGTCGTATGCAAAAGTTACGCTCAATTCTTCGAATGTCGACAATCCAAGCGTTCCGAACATGCAAGTGCTCATTCTTCCAAAAAATGGCCAAAATCCTTCATACGTCATGATGAAGCAGTGAGTTCAATCCAAAACGATCACTACATTTCCGAAAAGTACTTATGGACCCAAAACGGACGCCGTATGCAAAAATTACGCTCAATTCTTCGAACGCCGACAATCCAAGTGTTCCAAATATGCAAGTGTTCGTTCTTCAAAAAATGGCCTAAATCCCAAATACGTCACGATGAAGCGGTGAGTTCAATCCAAAACGGTTGCTACATTTTCGAAAAGTACTTATGGGCCCAAAACAGACATCGTGTGCAAAAGTTACGCTCAATTCTTCGCACGCTGACTATCCAAGCGTTCCAAATATGCAAGTGCTCATTCTTTCAAAAATGACCAAAATCCCTCATATGTCCCGATGAAGCAAAGAGTTCAATTCGAAATGGTCGATACATTTCCAAAAAAGTACTTATGGGCCCAAAACGGACACCGTGTGCAAACGTTACGCTCGATTCTTCGAACGTTGACAATCCGAGAGTTCCAAATATTCAAGTGCTAATTCTTTCAAAAATGGTAAAAATCCCTCATACGTCACGACGAAGTGGTGAGTTCAATCCAAAACGGTCGCTACATTCGAAAAAGAACTTATGGGCCCAAAAAGGCCGTCTTATGCAAAAAGTTATGCTCAATTCTTCGAACGCCGACAATCCAAGCGTTCGAAATATACAAGTGCTCATTCTTTTGAAAAATGGCCAAAATCCCTCATACGTCACGACGAAGCGGTGAGTTCAATCCAGAACGGTCGTTACATTTTCGAAAACTATTTATGGGCCGAAAGCAGCCACCGTATGCGAAAGTTATACTCAATTCTTCGAACATCGACAATCCAAGCGTTAGAAATATACAGGTGTTCGCTTTTCAAAAAATGGCCGAAATCCCTCTTACGTCACGACGAGGCGGTGAGTTCAATCCAAAACGGTCGCTACATTCCAAAGAGTACTTACGGGCCCAAAACGGACGTCGTATGCAAAAGTCACGCACAATTCTTCGAATGCTGACAATCCAAGCGTTCCAAATATGTAAGTGCTCATTCTTTTGAAAAATGGACAAAATCCAAAATAGTCGCCACATTTTTGAAAAGTACTTATGGGCCCAAAACGGACGCCGTATGCAAAAGTGCATGCTCAATTCTTCAAACGCTGACAATCCTAGCATTCCAAATATGCAAGTGCTCATCCTTTCAAAAAATGGCCAAAATCCCTCACACGTAACTATGAAGCGGTCAGTTCAATCCAAAACGGTCGCGACATTTCCAAATAGTACTTATGGGCCCAAAACGGACGTCTTATGCAAAAGTTACGCTCAATTCTTCGAATGCTGACAATCCAAACGTTCCAAATATGCAAGTGTCCATTCTTCAAAAAATGGTCGAAATCCCTAATACGTCACGACGAAGCGGTGAGTTCAATCCAAAACAGTCGCTACATTTTCGAAAAGTACTTATGGGCCCAAAACAGCCATCGTGTGGAAAAGGTACGCTCAATTCTTCGTACGCCGACTATCCAAGCGTTCCAAATATACAAGTGCTCATTCTTTCAAAAAATGATCGAAAACCCTCATATGTCACGATGAAGCAATGAGTTCAATTCGAAACGGTCGATACATTTCCAAAAAGTACTTATGGGCCCAAAACGGACACCGTGTGCAAAAGTTACGCTCGATTCTTCGAACGTCGACAATCCGAGCGTTCCAAATATACAAGTGCTAATTCTTTCGAAAAATGGCAAAAATCCCTCATTCGTCATGATGAAAAGGTGAGTTCAATCCAAAACGGTCGCTACATTCCAAAAATAACTTATGGGCCCAAAACGGCCGTCGTATGCAAAAGTTATGCTCAATTCTTCGAACGTCTACAATCCAAGCGTTCCAAATATACAAGTGCTCATTCTTTTGAAAAATGGCAAAAATCCCTCATACGTCGCGACGAAGCGGTGAGTTCAATCCAAAACGGTCGTTACGTTTCCGAAAAGTATTTATGGGCCCAAAACAGACACCGTATGCGAAAGTTATGCTCAGTTCTTCGAACGTCGACAATCCGAGCGTTAGAAATATGCAGGTGTTCGTTTTCAAAAAATGGCCGAAATCCCTCATACGTCACGACGAGGCAGTGAGTTCAATCCAAAACGATCGCTACATTCAAAAGAGTACTTATGGGCCCAAAACGGACGTCGTATGCAAAAGTCACGCACAATTCTTCGAATGCCGACAATCCAAGCGTTCCAAATATGCAAGTGCTCATTCTTTTGAAAAATGGCCGAAATCCAGAATAGTTGCCACATTTTGGAAAAGTACTTATGGGCCCAAAACGGACGCCGTATGCAAAAGTGCACACTCAAATCTTCGAACGATGACAATCCTAGCGTTCCAAATATGCAAGTGCTCATTCTTTCAAAAAATGGCCAAAATCCCTCATACGTAACGATGAAGCAGTTAGTTCAATTCAAAACGGTCGCTACATTTCCAAAAAGTACTTATTGGCCCAAAACGGACGTCGTATATAAAAGTTATGCTCAGTTCTTCGAACGTCGACAATTCAAGCATTCCAAATATGCAAGTGTTCGTTCTTCAAAAAATGGCCAAAATCCCTCATACGTCACGACGAAACAGGGAGCTCGATCCAAAATGATCGCAACGTTTCCGAAAAGTACTTATGGGCCCAAAACGGACGTCGCATGCAAAAGTTACGCTCAATTCTTCGAACGCCGACAATCCAAGCGTTCCGTACATGCAAGTGCTCATTCTTCCAAAAAATGACCGAAATCCTTCATACGTCACGATGAAGTAGTGAGTTCAATCCAAAACAATCGCTACATTTTTGAAAAGTACTTATGGACCCAAAACGGACGTCGTATGCAAAAATTACGCTCAATTCTTTGAACGCCGACAATTCAAGCGTTTCGAATATGAAAGTGCTCATTCTTTTGAAAAATGGCCAAAATCCCTCATACGTCACGAAGAAGCATTGAGTTCGATCCAAAATGGTCGCTACATTTCCAAAAAGTACTTATGGGCCCAAAATGGACACCGGGTGCAAAAGTTACGCTCAATTCGTCGAACGTCGACAATCCGAGCGTTCCAAATATGCAAGTACTCATTCTTTCAAAAAATGATCGACATGCAAGTGCTCATTCTTCCAAAAAATGAACGAAATCCTTCATACGTCACGATGAAGCGGTGAGTTCAATCCAAAACGGTCGCTACATTTCCAAAGAGTACTTACGGGCCCAAAATGGACACCGGGTGCAAAAGTTACGCTCAATTCGTCGAACGTCGACAATCCGAGCGTTCCAAATATGCAAGTACTCATTCTTTCAAAAAATGATCGACATGCAAGTGCTCATTCTTTCAAAAAATGATGGAAAATATGGACCCAAAACGGACGTCGTATGCAAAAGTTACGCTGAATTCTTCGAACGCCGACAATCCAAGCGTTCCAAATATGCAAGTGTTCGTTCTTCAAAAAATGGCCAAAATCCCTCATACGTCAAGACGAAGTGGTGAGTTCAATCCAAAACAGGCACTACATTTTCGAAAAGTACTTTTGGGCCCAAAACAGACATCGGGTGCAAAAGTTACGCTCAATTCTTCGTACGCTGACTATCCAAGCGTTCCAAATATGCAAGTGCTCATTCTTTCAAAAAATAAACGAAATCCCTCATATGTCACGACGAAGCAATGAATTCAATCCAAAACGGTCGATACTTTTCCAAAAAGTACTTATGGGTCCAAAATGAACAACGTGTGCAAAAGTTACGCTCAATTCTTCGAACGTCGACAATCCGAGCGTTCCAAATATTCAAGTGCTCATTCTATCAAAAAAATGGCCGAAATCCCTCATACGTCATGAAGAAGGGGTGAATTCAATCCAAAATGATCGCTACATTTTTGAAAAGTAATTATGGACCCAAAACGGACGTCGTATGCAAAAGTTATGCTCAATTCTTCAAACGTCGACAATCCAAGCGTTCCAAATATGCAAGTGCTCGTTCTTCAAAAAATGGTCGAAATCCCTCATACGTCACGACGAAGCAGTGAGCTCAATTTAAAACGGTCGCTACATTTTCGAAAAGCACTTATGGGCCCAAAATGGACGTCGTATGCAAAAGTTACGCTCAATTCTTCGAATGTCGACAATCCAAGCGTTCCGGACATGCAAGTGCTCATTCTTCCAAAAAAGGGCCAAAATCCTTCATACGTCATGATGAAGCAGTGAGTTCAATCAAAAATGATCACTACATTTCCAAAAAGTACTTATGGACCCAAAACGGACGCCGTATGCAAAAATTACGCTCAATTCTTCGAACGCCGACAATCCAAGTGTTCCAAATATGCAAGTGTTCGTTCTTCAAAAAATGGCCTAAATCCCTAATACATCACAATGAAGCGGTGAGTTCAATCCAAAACGGTCGCTACATTTTCGAAAAGTACTTATGGGCCCAAAACAGACATCGTGTGCAAAAGTTACGCTCAATTCTTCGCACGCTGACTATCCAAGCGTTCCAAATATGCAAGTGCTCATTCTTTCAAAAATGACCAAAATCCCTCATATGTCCCGATGAAGCAAAGAGTTCAATTCGAAATGGTCGATACATTTCCAAAAAAGTACTTATGGGCCCAAAACGGACACCGTGTGCAAACGTTACACTCGATTCTTCGAACGTTGACAATCCGAGAGTTCCAAATATGCAAGTGCTAATTCTTTCAAAAAATGGCAAAAATCCCTCATACGTCACGACGAAGTGGTGAGTTCAATCCAAAACGGTCGCTACATTCGAAAAAGAACTTATGGGCCCAAAAGGGCCGTCTTATGCAAAAGTTATGCTCAATTCTTCGAACGCCGACAATCCAAGCGTTCCAAATATACAAGTGCTCATTCTTTTGAAAAATGGCCAAAATCCCTCATACGTCACGACGAAGCGGTGAGTTCAATCCAGAACGGTCGTTACATTTTCGAAAAGTATTTATGGGCCGAAAGCAGACACCGTATGCGAAAGTTATGCTCAATTCTTCGAACATCGACAATCCAAGCGTTAGAAATATGCAGGTGTTCGCTTTTCAAAAAATGGCTGAAATCCCTCTTACGTCACGACGAGGCAGTGAGTTCAATCCAAAACGGTTGCTACATTCCAAAGAGTACTTACGGGCCCAAAACGGACGTCGTATGCAAAAGTCACGCACAATTCTTCGAATGCTGACAATCTAAGCGTTCCAAATATGAAAGTGCTCATTCTTTTGAAAAATGGCCAAAATCCAAAATAGTCGCCACATTTTTGAAAAGTACTTATGGGCCCAAAACAGACGCCGTATGCAAAAGTGCACGCTCAATTCTTCAAACGCTGACAATCCTAGCATTCCAAATATGCAAGTGCTCATCCTTTCAAAAAATGGCCAAAATCCCTCATACGTAACGATGAAGCGGTCAGTTCAATCCAAAACGGTCGCTACATTTCCAAATAGTACTTATGGGCCCAAAACGGACGTCTTATGCAAAAGTTACGCTCAATTCTTCGAAAGCCGACAATCCAAACGTTCCAAATATGCAAGTGTCCATTCTTCAAAAAGTGGTCGAAATCCCTAATACGTCACGACGAAGTGGTGAGATCAATCCAAAACAGTCGCTACATTTCCGAAAAGTACTTATGGGCCCAAAACAGCCATCGTGTGTAAAAGGTACGCTCAATTCTTCGTACGCCGACTATCCAAGCGTTCCAAATATGCAAGTGCTCATTCTTTCAAAAAATGATCGAAAACCCTCATATGTCACGATGAAGCAATGAGTTCAATTCGAAACGGTCGATATATTTCCAAAAAGTACTTATGGGCCCAAAACGGACACCGTGTGCAAACATTACCCTCGATTCTTCGAACGTCGACAATCCGAGCGTTCCAAATATGCAAGTGCTAATTCTTTCAAAAAATGGCAAAAATCCCTCATTCGTCACGATGAAAAGGTGAGTTCAATCCAAAACGGTCGCTACATTCCAAAAATAACTTATGGGCCCAAAACGGCCGTCGTATGCAAAAGTTATGCTCAATTCTTCGAACGTCGACAATCCAAGCGTTCCAAATATACAAGTGCTCATACTTTTGAAAAATGGCAAAAATCCCTCATACGTCACGACGAAGCGGTGAGTTCAATCCAAAACGGTCGTTACGTTTCCGAAAAGTATTTATGGGCCCAAAACAGACACCGTATGCGAAAGTTATGCTCAGTTCTTCGAACGTCGACAATCCGAGCGTTAGAAATATGCAGGTGTTCGTTTTTCAAAAAATGGCCGAAATCCCTCATACGTCATGACGAGGCAGTGAGTTCAATCCAAAACGATCGCTACATTCAAAAGAGTACTTATGGGCCCAAAATGGACGTCGTATGCAAAAGTCACGCACAATTCTTCGAATGCCGACAATCCAAGCGTTCCTAATATGCAAGTGCTCATTCTTTTGAAAAATGGCCGAAATCCAGAATAGTCGCCACATTTTCGAAAAGTACTTATGGGCCCAAAACGGACGCCGTATGCAAAAGTGCACGCTCAATTCTTCGAACGCTGACAATCCTAGCATTCCAAATATGCAAGTGCTCATTCTTTCAAAAAATGGCCAAAATCCCTCATACGTAACGATGAAGCAGTTAGTTCAATTCAAAACAGTCGCTACATTTCCAAAAAGTACTTATTGGCCCAAAACGGACATCGTATATAAAAGTTATGCTCAATTCTTCGAATGTCGACAATTCAAGCATTCCAAATATGCAAGTGTTCGTTCTTCAAAAAATGGCGGAAATCCCTCATACGTCACGACGAAACAGGGAGCTCGATCCAAAATGATCGCAACGTTTCCGAAAAGTACTTATGGGCCCAAAACGGACGTCGCATGCAAAAGTTACGCTCAATTCTTCGAACGCCGACAATCCAAGCGTTCCGTACATGCAAGTGCTCATTCTTCCAAAAAATGACCGAAATCCTTCATACGTCACAATGAAGTAGTGAGTTCAATCCAAAACAATCGCTACATTTTTGAAAAGTACTTATGGACCCAAAACGGACTCCGTATGCAAAAATTACGCTCAATTCTTCGAACGCCGACAATTCAAGCGTTTCGAATATGAAAGTGCTCAATCTTTTGAAAAATGATCAAAATCCCTCATACGTCACGAAGAAGCATTGAGTTCGATCCAAAATGGTCGCTACATTTCCAAAAAGTACTTATGGGCCCAAAATGGACGTCGTATGCAAAAGTTACGCTGAATTCTTCGAACGCCGACAATCCAAGCGTTCCAAATATGCAAGTATTCGTTCTTCAAAAAATGGCCGAAATCCCTCATACGTCAAGGCGAAGTGGTGAGTTTAATCCAAAACAGGCACTACATTTTCGAAAAGTACTTTTGGGCCCAAAACAGACATCGGGTGCAAAAGTTACTCTCAATTCTTCGTACGCTGACTATCCAAGCGTTCCAAATTTGCAAGTACTCATTCTTTCAAAAAATAAACGAAATCCCTCATATGTCACGATGAAGCAATGAATTTAATCCAAAACGGTCGATACTTTTCCAAAAAGTACTTATGGGCCCAAAATGGACAACATGTGCAAAACTTACGCTCAATTATTCAAACGTCGACAATCCGAGGGTTCCAAATACTCAAGTGCTCATTCTATCAAAAAATGGCCGAAATCCCTCATACGTCATGAAGAAGCGGTGACTTCAATCCAAAATGATCTCTACATTTTTGAAAAGTAATTATGGACCCAAAACGGACGTCGTATTCAAAAGTTATTCTCAATTCTTCAAACGTCGACAATCCAAGCGTTCCAAATATGCAAGTGCTCGTTCTTCAAAAAATGGTCGAAATCCCTCATACATCATGACGAAGCAGTGAGCTCAATTTAAAACGGTCGCTACATTTCCGAAAAGTACTTATGGGCCCAAAATGGACGTCGTATGCAAAAGTTACGCTCAATTCTTCGAATGTCGACAATCCAAGTGTTCCGAACATGCAAGTGCTCATTCTTCCAAAAAATGGCCAAAATCCTTCATACGTCATGATGAAGCAGTGAGTTCAATCCAAAACGATCACTACATTTCCAAAAATTACTTATGGACCCAAAATGGACGCCGTATGCAAAAATTACGCTCAATTCTTCGAACGCCGACAATCCAAGTGTTCCAAATATGCAAGTGTTCGTTCTTCAAAAAATGGCCTAAATCCCTAATACGTCATGATGAAGCGGTGAGATCAATCCAAAACGGTCGCTACATTTTAGAAAAGTACTTATGGGCCCAAAACAGACATCGTGTGCAAAAGTTACGCTCAATTCTTCGCACGCTGACTATCCAAGCGTTCCAAATATGCAAGTGCTCATTCTTTCAAAAATGACCAAAATCCCTCATATGTCCCGATGAAGCAAAGAGTTCAATTCGAAATGGTCGATACATTTCCAAAAAAGTACTTATGGGCCCAAAACGGACACCATGTGCAAACGTTACGCTCGATTCTTCGAACATTGACAATCCGAGAGTTCCAAATATGCAAGTGCTAATTCTTTCAAAAAATGGCAAAAATCCCTCATACGTCACGACGAAGTGGTGAGTTCAATCCAAAACGGTCGCTACATTCCAAAAAGAACTTATGGGCCCAAAAGGGCCGTCTTATGCAAAAGTTATGCTCAATTCTTCGAACGCCGACAATCCAAGCGTTCCAAATATACAAGTGCTCATTCTTTTGAAAAATGGCCAAAATCCCTCATACGTCACGACGAAGCGGTGAGTTCAATCCAGAACAGTCGTTACATTTTCGTAAAGTATTTATGGGCCGAAAGCAAACACCGTATGCGAAAGTTATGCTCAATTCTTCGAACATCGACAATCCAAGCGTCAGAAATATGCAGGTGTTCGCTTTTCAAAAAATGGCCGAAATCCCTCTTACGTCACGACGAGGCAGTGAGTTCAATCCAAAACGGTCGCTACATTCCAAAGAGTACTTACGGGCCCAAAACGGACGTCGTATGCAAAAGTCACGCACAATTCTTTGAATGCCGACAATCCAAGCGTTCCAAATATGCAAGTGCTCATTCTTTTGAAAAATGGCCAAAATCCAAAATAGTCGCCACATTTTGGAAAAGTACTTATGGGCCCAAAACGGACGCCGTATGCAAAAGTGCACGCTCAATTCTTCGAACGCTGACAATCCTAGCATTCCAAATATGCAAGTGCTCATTCTTTCAAAAAATGGCCAAAATCCCTCATACGTAACGATGAAGCAGTTAGTTCAATTCAAAACGGTCGCTACATTTCCAAAAAGTACTTATTGGCCCAAAACGGACGTCGTATATAAAAGTTATGCTCAATTCTTCGGACGTCGACAATTCAAGCATTCCAAATATGCAAGTGTTCGTTCTTCAAAAAATGGTCGAAATCCCTCATACGTCACGACGAAACAGGGAGCTCGATCCAAAATGATCGCAACGTTTCCGAAAAGTACTTATGGGCCCAAAACAGACGTCGCATGCAAAAGTTACGCTCAATTCTTCGAACGCCGACAATCCAAGCGTTCCGTACATGCAAGTACTCATTTTTCCAAAAAATGGCCGAAATCCTTCATACGTCACGATGAAGTAGTGAGTTCAATCCAAAACAATCGCTACATTTTTGAAAAGTACTTATGGACCCAAAACGGACGCCGTATGCAAAAATTACGCTCAATTCTTCGAACGCCGGCAATCCAAGCGTTCCAAATATGAAAGTGCTCATTCTTTTGAAAAATGACCAAAATCCCTCATACGTCACGAAGAAGCATTGAGTTCGATCCAAAATGGTCGCTTACATTACCAAAAAGTACTTATGGGCCCAAAACGGACGTCGTATGCAAAAGTTACGCTGAATTCTTCGAACGTCGACAATCCAAGCGTTCCAAATATGCAAGTGTTCGTTCTTCAAAAAATGGCCGAAATCCCTCATTCGTCAAGATGAAGTGGTGAGTTCAATCCAAAACAGGCACTACAATTTCGAAAAGTACTTTTGGGCCCAAAACAGACATTGGGTGCAAAAGTTACGCTCAATTCTTCGTACGCTGACTATCCAAGCATTCCAAATATGCAAGTGCTCATTCTTTCAAAAAATAAACGAAATCACTCATATGTCACGACGAAGCAATGAATTCAATCCAAAACGGTCGATACTTTTCTAAAAAGTACTTATGGGCCCAAAATGGACAACGTGTGCAAAAGTTACGCTCAATTCTTCGAACGTTGACAATCCGAGCGTTCCAAATATTCAAGTGCTCATTCTATCAAAAAAATGGCCGAAATCCCTCATACGTCATGAAGAAGTGGTGAATTCAATCCAAAATGATCGCTACATTTTTGAAAAGTAATTATGGACCCAAAATGGACGTCGTATGCAAAAGTTACGCTTAATTCTTGGAACGCCGACAATCCAAGCGTTCCAAATATGCAAGTGATTATTCTTTCGAAAAATGGCCAAAATCCCTCAAACGTCATGACGAAGTGGTGAGTTCAACCCAAAATGGTCGCTACATTTCTGAAAAGTACTTATGGGCCCAAAACGGACGCCGTATGCAAAAGTTTCGCTCAATTCTTCGTACGTTGATAATCCAAGCATTCCAAATATGCAAGTGATTATTCTTTCAAAATATGGGCAAAATCCCTCATACGTCATAACGAAGTGGTGAGTTCAATCCAAAACGGTCGCTTCTTCCAAAAAGTACTTATGGGCCCAAAACGGACGTCATATGCAAAAGTTACGCTCAATTCTTTGAACGCCAACAATCCAAGCGTTCCAAACACACAAGTGCTCATTCTTTCAAAAAATGGTCAAAATATCTCATACGTCACGATGAAGCATTGATTTCAATCCAAAACGGTCGCTACATTTTTGAAAAGTACTTATAGGCCCAAAACGGACATCTTGCGCAAAAATTACTCTCAATTCTTCGTACGCCGACTATCCAAGTGTTCCAAATATGCAAGTGCTCATTCTTTTGAAAAATTACCAAAATCCCTCATACATCACGATGAAGCGGTGAGTTAAATCCAAGACGGTCGCTATATTTCCAAAAAGTACTTATGGGCCCAAAACAGACATTGTGTGCAAAAGTTACGTTCAGTTCTTCGTACGCCGACTATCCAAGCGTTCCAAATTTGCAAGTGCTCAATATTTCGAAAAATGGCCAAAAACCCTCATATGTCACGAAGAAGTGGTGAGTTCAATCCAAAATGGTCGCTACATTTCTGAAAAGTGCTAATGGGCCCAGAACGGACATCGTGTGCAAAAGTTATGCTCAATTCTTCGTACACTGACAATCCAAGCGTTCCAAATATGCAAGTGCTCATTCTTTTGAAAAATGGCTGAAATCCCTCTTGTGTCACATCGATGTTATTAGTTCAATCCAAAACAGTCGCTACATTTCTGAAAAATACTTATGGGCCATAAACGGATGCCGTACGCAAAAGTTACGCTCAATCCTTCGAACGCCAACAATCCAAGTGTTCCAAATATGCAAGTGCTCATTCTTTCGAGAAATGGCCGAAATCCTTCATACGTCATGACGAAGCGGTGAGTTCAATCCAAAACGGTCGCTACATTTCCGAAAAGTACTTATTGGCCCAAAACGGATGCCGTATACAAAAGTTACGCACAATTCTTCGAATGCCAACAATCCAAGTGTTCCAAATATGCAAATGCTCATTCTTTCGAAAAAGGCCAAAATCCCTCATACGTCACGACGAAGCGTTGAGTTCAGTCCAAAACGGTCGCTACATTTCCAAAAAGTAATTATCGGCCCAAAACGGACTCCATATGCAAAAGTATGCTCAATTCCTCGAACGCCGACTATCCAAGTGTTCCAAATATGCAAGCGCTCATTCTTTCGAAAAATGGTCGAAATCCCTCTTGCGTCACGATGATGTGGTGAGTTCAATCCAAAACAGTCGCTACATTTCTGAAAAATACTTATGGGCCATAAATGGACGCCGTATACAAAAGTTACGCTCAATTCTTCGAACGCCGACAATCCAAGCATTCGCAGTGTGCAAGTGCTCATTCTTTCAAAAAATGGCCAAAATCCCTCATACGTCACGATGAAGCTGTGATTTCAATCCAAAATGGTCGCTACATTTCGGAAAAGTACTTATGGGCCCAAAACGGACGCCGTATGCAAAAGTTACGCTCAATTATTCGAACGTCGACAATCAATGTGTTCCAAATATGCAAGTGCTCATTCTTTCAAAAAATGGCCAAAATCCCTCATACATCAAGACGAAGCGGTGAGTTCAATCCAAAACGGTCGCTACATTTCCAAAAAGTACTTATGGACCCAAAACAAACATCATATGCAAAAGTACGCTCAATTCTTCGAACGTCAACAATCCAAGCATCCAAATATACAAGTGCTCATTCTTTCAAAAAATGGCCAAAATCCCTCATACGTAATGACAAAGCAGTGAGTTCAATCCAAAACGGTCGTTACATTTCCAAAAAGTACTTATTAGCCCAAAACGGACACGGTATGCAAAGGTTATGCTCAATTCTTCGAACGTCGACAATCCAATCGTTCCAAATATGCAAGTGCTCATTCTTCAAAAAATTTCCGAAATCCCTCATACGTCACAATGAAGTGGTGAGTTCAATCCAAAACGGTCGTTACATTTTCGAAAAGTACTTATGGTCCCCAAACGAACGTCGTGTGCAAAAGTCACGATCAATTTTTCGAACGTCCGCTCCAAATATGCAAGTGCTCATTCTTTCGAAAAATGGCCGAAATCCTTCGTACGTCATGACGAAGCAGTGAGTTCAATCCAAAATGGTAGCTACATTTCCAAAAAGTACTTATGGGCCCAAAATGGACGACTTGTGCAAAGGTTATGCTCAATTCTTCGAACGTCGACAATCCAAGCATTCCAAATATGAAAGTGCTCATTCTTTCCAGAAATGGCTGAAATCCCTCAGACATCACGATGAAGTGGTGGGTTCAATCCAAAACGGTCGCTACATTTTCGAAAAGTACTTATGGGCCCAGAAGGGACATCGTGTGAAAAAGTTACGCTCAATTCTTCATATGCCGACCATCCAAGCATTTCAAATATGCAAGTGCCCATTCCTTTGAAAAATGGCCGAAATCCCTCATACGTCACGATAAAATGGTGAGTTCAATCCAAAACAGTCGCTGCATTTCCAAAAAGTACTTATGGGCCCAAAACAAACACCATGTGCAAAAGTTACACTCAACTCTTCGAACGTTGGCAATTCGAGCATTCCAAATATGCAAGTGCTCATTCTATCAAAAAATGGCCAAAATCCCGCATACGTCTCGACGAGGCAGTGAATTCAATCCAAAACAGCCGCTACATTTCCAAAATGTACTTATTGGCGCAAAACAGACACCGTATGCAAAAGTTATGCTCAATTCTTCGAACATCGACAATCCAAGCGTTCCAAATATGCAAGTGTTCGTTCTTTAAAAAATTGCCGAAAACCCTCATACATCACGACAAAGCATTGAGTTCAATCCAAAACGGTTGCTACATTTTCGAAAAGTACTTATGGGCCCAAAACGGACATCGTGTGCAAAAGTTACGCTCAATTCTTCGTACGCCGACTATCCAAGCGTTCCAAATATGCAAGTGCTCATTCTTTCGAAAAATGGCTGAAATCCCTCAGAACTCACGACGATGTTGTGAGTTCAATCCAAAATAGTAGCTACATTTCTGAAAAATACTTATGGGCCATAAACGGACGCCGTATAAAAAAGTTACTCTCAATTCTTCGAATGCCGACAATCGAAGCATTCCAAATATGCAAGTGCTCATTCTTTCAAAAAATGGCTAAAATCCCACATACGTCACAACGAAGTGGTGAGTTCAATCCAAAACAGTCGCTACATTTCTGAAAAGTACTTATGGGCCCAAAATGGACGCCGTATGCAAAAGTTACACTCAATTCTTCAAACGCCGACAATCCAAGCGTTCCAAATATGCAAGTGCTCATTCTTTCGAAAAATGGCCAAAATCCCTCATACGTCATGATGAAGCGGTGAGTTCAATCCAAAACAGTCGCTACATTTCCAAAAAGTACTTATAGGCCCAAAACTGACGCCGTATGCAAAAGTACGCTCAATTCTTCGAACGCCGACTATCCAAGCGTTCCTAATATGCAAGTGCTCATTCTTTCAAAAATAGCCAAAATCCCTCATACGTAATGAGGAAGCAGTGAGTTCAATCCAAAACGGTCGTTACATTTCCAAAAAGTACGTATTGGCCCAAAATGGACACCGTATGCAAAAGTTACGTTCAATTCTTAGAACATCGACAATCCAAGCGCTCCAAATATGCAAGTGTTCATTCTTCAAAAAATGGCCGAAATCCCTCATACATTACGATGAAGTGGTGAGTTCAATCCAAAACAGTCGCTACATTTCTGAAAATTACTTATTGTCGCAAAACGAACGCCGTATGCAAAAGTTACGATCAATTTTTTGAACGCTGACAATCCAAGCGTTCCAAATATGCAAGTGCTTATTCTTTCGAAAAATGGCCAAAATCCTTCGTACGTTATGATGAAGTAGTGAGTTCAATCCAAAACGTTCGCTATATTTCCAAAAAGTACTTATGGGCCTATAATGGATGACGTATGCAAAAGCTACATTCAATTCTTCGAACGCCGACAATCCAAGCGTTCCAAATATAAAAGTGCTCATTCTTTCGAAAAATGACCAAAATCCCTCATACATCATGACTAAGCCGTGAGTTCAACCCAAAATGGTCGCTACATTTCCAAATAGTACTTATAGGCCCAAAACGGACGTCGTGTGCAAAAGTTACGCTCAATTCTTCGAATGTCGACAATCCAAGCGTTCCAAATATGCAAGTGTTCGTTCTTCAAAAAATGATCAAAATCCCTCATACGTCACGACGAAGTGGTGAGTTCAATCCAAAACGGTCGCTACATTTCCGAAAAGTACTTATTGGCCCAAAACGGACATTGTGTGCAAAAGTTACGCTCAATTCTTCGTATGCCGACTATTCAAGCGTTCCAAATATGCAAGTGCACATTCTTTCAAAAAATGGCCAAAATCCCTCATACGTCAAGACGAAGTGGTGAGTTCAATCCAAAACGGTCGCTACATTTTCGAAAAGTACTTATGGACCCAAAATGGACATCGTGTACAAAAGTTACGCTCAATTCTTCGTACGCCGACTATCCAGGCCTTCCAAATATGGAAGGGCTCCTTCCTTCAAAAAATGGTCGAAATCCCTCATACATCACGACGAAGCGATGAGTTCAATCCAAAATGGTCGCTAAATTTTCAAAAAGTACTTATGGGCCCAAAACGGACATCGAGTGCAAAAGTTACGCTCAATTCTTTGAACGTCGACAATCCATGCATTCCAAATATGCAAGTGCTCATTCTATCAAAAAATGGCTGAAATCCCACATACATCTCGAAGAGGCGGTGAATTCAATCCAAAACGGTCAGTAAATTTCCAAAATGTACTTATTGGCGCAAAACGGACACCGTATGCAAAAGTTATGCTCAATTCTTCGAACGTCGACAATCCAAGCGTTCCAAATATGCAAGTGTTCGTTCTTCAAAAAATGGCCAAAAACCGTCATACGTCACGACGAAGCGGTGAGATCAATCCAAAACGGTCGCTACATTTCGGAAAAGTACTTATGGGCCCAAAACGGACATCGTGTGCAAAATTTACGCTCAATTCTTCGTACGTCGACTATCCAAGCGTTCCAAATATGCAAGTGCTCATCCTTTCGAAAAATGGCTGAAATCCCTCATGCTTCACAAGATGTTGTGAGTTCAATCCAAAATAGTGGCTACAGTTCTGAAAAAAACTTATGGGCCATAAGCGGACGTCGTATACAAAAGTTACACTCAATTCTTCGAACGCCGACAATCCAAGTGTTCCAAATATGCAAGTGCTCATTCATTCAAAAAATGGCTGAAATCTCTCACAGGTCTCGATGAAGCGGTGAATTCAATCCAAAATGGTCGCCACATTTCCAAAAAGTACTTATTGGCGCAAAACGGACACCGTATTCAAAAGTTATGCTCAATTCTTTGAACGTCGACAATCCAAGCGTTCTAAATATGCAAGTGCTCATTCTTCAAAAAATGCCAAAATCCCTCATACGTCATGACGAAGAGATAAGTTCAATCCAAAACGGTCATTACATTTTCGAAAAGTACTTATGGGCCCAAAACGGACATCGTGTCCAAACGTTATGCTCAATTCTTCGTACACCGACTATCCAAGCATTCCAAATATGGAAGTGCTCATTCTTTTGAAAAATGGCCAAAATCCCTCATGCGTCACGATGATGTTGTGAGTTCAATCCAAAACAGTGGCTACATTTCTAAAAAATACTTATGGGCCATAAACAGACGCCGTATACAAAAGTTACGCTCAATTCTTCGAACGTCGACAATCCAAGCGTTCCAAATATGCAAGTGCTCATTCTTTCGAAAAATGGCCGAAATCCCTCATACGTCATGACGAAGTGGTGAGCTCAATCCAAAATGGTTGCTACATTTCCGAAAAGTACATATGGGCCCAAAACGGACGCCGTATGCAAAAGTTGCGCTCAATTCTTCGAACGACGACAATCGAAGCGTTCCAAATATGCAAGTGCTCATTCTTTTGAAAAATGGTTGAAATCCCTCGTACGTCACGATGAAGTGGTGAGTTCAATCCAAAACAGTCACTACATTTCCAAAAAGTACTTTTGGCCCCAAAACGGACGCCGTAGGGAAAAGTACGCTCAATTCTTCGAACGCTGACAATCCAAGCGTTCCAAATATGCAAGTGCTCATTCTTTCAAAAAATGGCCAAAATCCCTCGTACGTAATGATGAAGTGGTGAGTTCAATCCAAAACGGTCACTACATTTCCAAAAAGTACTTATTGGCCCAAAACGGACACCGTATCCGAAAGTTATGCTCAGTTCCTCGAACGTCGACAATCCAAGCATTCCGAGTATGCAAGTGCTCGATCTTCAAAAAATGGCCAAAATCCCTCACACATCATGACGAAGTGGTGAGTTCAATCCAAAACAGTCGCTACATTTCCAAAAAGTACTTATTGGCTCCAAAACGGACGCCGTTTGCAAAAGTACGCTCAATTTTTCGTACGCCAACTATCCAAGCGTTCCAAATATGCAAGTGGCCAATCCTTCGAAAAAAGGCTGAAATCCCTCATTTGTCACGATGAAGTGGTGAGTTCAATCCAAAATGGACGCTACATTACCAAAAATTACTTATGGGCCCAAAACGAACACCGTATGCAAAAGTTACACTCAATTCTTCGAACGTCAACGATCCAAGCGTTCCAAATATGCAAGTGCTCATTCTTTTGAAAAATGGCCAAATCCCTCATACGTCATGACAAAGTGGTGAGTTTAATCCAAAACGGTCACTACATTTCTAAAAAGTACTTATGGGCCCAAAATGGACGCCGTATGCAAAAGTTACGCTCAATTCTTCGAACACCGACAATCCAAGCGTTCCAAATATGCAAGTGCTAATTCTTTCAAAAAATGGCCAAAATTCGTCATACGTCACGACGAAGTGGTGAGTTCAATCCAAAACGGTCGCTATATTTTTGAAAAGTACTTATGGGCCCAAAACGGACCGTGTGCAAAAGTTATGCTCAATTCTTTGAACGCCGATAATCCAATGGTTCCAAATATGTAAGTGATCATTCTTTTGAAAAATGGCTGAAATCCCTCATACGTCACGAGGAAGTGGTGAGTTCAATCCAAAACGGTCGCTACATTTCCAAAAAGTACTTATGGGCCCAAAACGGACACCATATGCAAAAGTTATGCTCAATTATTCGAAAGCCGACAATCCAAGTGTTCCAAATATGCAAGTGCTCATTCTTTTGAAAAGTTTCCAAAATCCCTCATACGTCCCTACGGAGCCGTGAGTTAAATCCTTAACAGTCGCTACATTTCCAAAAAGTAGTTATGGGCCCAAAACGGACGCCGTATGTAAAAGTTACGCTCAATTCTTTTAACGCTGAGAATCCAAGCGTTCCAAATATGCAAGTGCTTATTCTTTTGAAAATGGCCAAAATCCCTCATACGTCATGAAAAAGTGGTGAGTTCATTGCAAAATGGTCGCTACATTCGAAAAAGTACATATTGTCCAAAAATGGACGCCGTATGCAAAAGTTTCGCTCAATTCTTTGAACGCCGAAAATCCAAGCATTCTAAATATGCAAGTGCTCATTCTTTTGAAAAATGGTCGAAATCCCTCATACATCATGATGAAGTGGTGAGTTCAATCCAAAATGGTCGCTACATTTCCAAAAAGTACTTATAGGCCAAAAACAGACACCGTATGCAAAAGTTATGCTCAATTCTTCGAACGTCGACACTCCAAGCATTCCAAATATGCAAGTGCTCGATCATTAAAAAATGGCCAAAATCCCTCACACATCATGACGAAGCGATGAGTTCAATCCAAAACGATCGCTATATTTTCGAAAAGAACTTATGGTCCCAAAACGGACGCCATATGCAAAAGTTACACTCAATTTTTTGAACGCCAACAATCCAAGCGTTCCAAATATGCAAGTGCTCATTCTTTTAAAAAATGGTCAAAATCCCTCTGACATAACGATGAAGCGGTGAGTTCAATCCAAAACGCTCGCAACATTTCGAAAAATTACTTATTGGACCAAATCGGCCACTGTATGCAAAAGTTACGCTCAATTCTTCGAACGTCGACAATCCAAGCGTTCCAAATTTGCAAGTGCTCGTTCTTATAAAAATGGCCGAAATCCCTCATACATCACGAAGAAGCAGTACTTATGGGCCCAAAACAGGCATCGTGTGCAAAAGTTACGCTCAAATCTTCGTACGCCGACTATCCAAGCGTTCCAGATATGCAAGTGCTCATTCTTTCAAATAATGACCAAAATCCCTCATACATCACAATGAAGTGATGAGTTCAATCCAAAACGGTTGCTACATTTCCGAAAAGTACTTATAAGCCCAAAACAGACATCGTGTTCAAATTTTTCCCCATTCCGAACCCGTCGCGAAAAATGACGAAATTGACACCGGTGCGATTTTAGTTTCCGATCAAACTGTCAAATTTTTCCCCATTCTGACCCCGTCGTGAAAAATGAAAAAATTTACACCGGCGCGGTTTTTGTTTTCGATCAATCTGTCAAATTTTAGCCAATTTCGACACCGTCGCGAAAAATGACGAAATTGCCCCCAGTGCGATTTTTGTTTCCGATCAATCTGTCAAATTTTAGCCCATTCCGACACCGTCGTGGAAAATGACGAAATTGCCCCCGGCGTGGTTTTTGTTTCCGATCAACCGATCAAATATTAGCCCATTCCGACACTGTCTCGAAAAATGACGAAATTACCCACTGTGCGATTTTAGTTTCCGATCAAACTGTCAAATTTTCCCCATCTCGACCCCGTCGCGAAAAATGACGAAATTGACACCGGTGCGATTTTAGTTTCCGATCAAACTGTCAAATTTTTCCCCATTCCGACCACGTCGTGAAAAATGACGAAATTGACACCGGAGCGGTTTTTGTTTTCGATCAATCTGTCAAATTTTAGCCCATTCCGACACCGTCGCGAAAAATGACGAAATTGCCCTCGGCGCGCTTTTTGTTTCCTATCAATCTATCAAATTTTAGCCCATTCCGACGCCGTCGCGAAAAATGACGAAATTACCCCCGGCGCAATTTTATTTTCCGATCAAACTGTCAAATTTTTCCCCATTCCGACCCCGTCGCGAAAAATGACGAAATTACCCCCGGCGCAATTTTATTTTCCGATCAAACTGTCAAATTTTTCCCCATTCCGACCCCGTCGCGAAAAATGACGAAATTACCCCCGGCGCAATTTTATTTTCCGATCAAACTGTCAAATTTTTCCCCATTCCGACCCCGTCGCGAAAAATGACGAAATTACCCCCGGCGCAATTTTATTTTCCGATCAAACTGTCAAATTTTTCCCCATTCCGACCCCGTCGCGAAAAATGACGAAATTACCCACGGCGCAATTTTATTTTCCGATCAAACTGTCAAATTTTTCCCCATTCCGACCCCGTCGCGAAAAATGACGAAATTGACACCGACGCGGTTTTTGTTTCCTATCAATCTATCAAATTTTAGCCCATTCCGACGCCGTCGCGAAAAATGACGAAATTGCCCCGGGCGTGGTTTTTGTTTCCGATAAACCTGTCAAATTTTAGCCCATTCCGACCCCGTCTCGAAAAATGACGAAATTGCCCCCGACGCGGTTTTTGTTTCCGATCAATCTGTCAAATTTTAGCCCATTCCGATCCGACACCGTCGCGAAAAATGACGAAATTGCCCTCGGCGCGATTTTTGTTTCCGATCAATCTGTCAAATTTTAGCCCATTCCGACACCGTCGCGAAAAATGACGAAATTGCCCCGAGTACGATTTTAGTTTCCGATCAAACTGTCAAATTTTTCCCCATTCCAACCACGTTGTGAAAAATGACGAAATTGACACCGGCGCGGTTTTTGTTTTCGATCAATCTGTCAAATTTTAGCCCATTCCGACACCGTCGCGAAAAATGACGAAATTGCCCCGGGCGCGGTTTTTGTTTCCGATGAACCTGTCAAATATTAGCCCATTCCGACACTGTAGCGAAAAATGACGAAATTGCCCAGGCACGATTTTTGTTTCCGATCAATCTGTCAAATTTTAGCCTATTCCGACCCCGTCGCGAAAAATGACGAAATTACCCACGGCGCAATTTTATTTTCCGATCAAACTGTCAAATTTTCCCCATTCCGACCCCGTCGCGAAAAATGACGAAATTACCCACGGCGCAATTTTATTTTCCGATCAAACTGTCAAATTTTCCCCATTCCGACCCCGTCGCGAAAAATGACGAAATTACCCACGGCGCAATTTTATTTTCCGATCAAACTGTCAAATTTTCCCCATTCCGACCCCGTCGCGAAAAATGACGAAATTACCCACGGCGCAATTTTATTTTCCGATCAAACTGTCAAATTTTTCCCCATTCCGACCCCGTCGCGAAAAATGACGAAATTGACACCGGCGCGGTTTCTGTTTCCTATCAATCTGTCAAATTTTAGCCCATTCCGACGCCGTCGCGAAAAATGACGAAATTGCCCCGGGCGTGGTTTTTGTTTCCGATAAACCTGTCACATTTTAGCCCATTCCGACCCCGTCTCGAAAAATGACGAAATTGCCCCCGACGCGGTTTTTGTTTCCGATCAATCTGTCAAATTTTAGCCCATTCCGACACCGTCGCGAAAAATGACGAAATTGCCCCGGGCTCGATTTTTGTTTCCGATCAATCTGTCAAAGTTTAGCCCAATCCGACATCGTCGAGAAAAATGACGAAATTGCCCACGGTGCGATTTTAGTTTCCGATCAAACTGTCAAAATTTTCCCCATTCCGACCCCGTCGCGAAAAATGACGAAATTGCCCCAGGCACGATTTTTGTTTCCGATCAATCTGTCAAATTTTAGCCCATTCCGACACCGTCGGGAAAAATGACGAAATTGCCCCCGTCGTGATTTTTGTTTCCGATCAATCTGTCAAATTTTAGCCCATTCCGACACCGTCGTGGAAAATGACGAAATTGCCCCCGGCGCGATTTTTGTTTCCGATCAACCTATCAAATTTTAGCCCATTCCGACACCGTCGCGAAAAATGACGAAATTACCCACGGCGCAATTTTATTTTCCGATCAAACTGTCAAATTTTTCCCCATTCCGACCACGTCGCGAAAAATGACGAAATTGACACCGGCGCGGTTTTTGTTTCCTATCAATCTGTCAAATTTTAGCCCATTCCGACACCGTCGCGAAAAATAACAAAATTGCCCCGGGCGCGGTTTTGTTTCCGATAAACCTGTCAAATTTTAGCCCATTCCGACCCCGTCTCGAAAAATGACGAAATTGCCCCCGACGCGATTTTTGTTTCCGATCAATCTGTCAAATTTTAGCCCATTCCGACACCGTCGCGAAAAATGACGAAATTGCCCCGGGCTCGATTTTTGTTTCCGATAAACCTGTCAAATTTTAGCCAATTCCGACACTGTCGCGAAAAATGACGAAATTGCCCTCGGCGCGGTTTTTGTTTCCGATCAATCTGTCAAATTTTAGCCCAATCCGACATCGTCGAGAAAAATGACGAAATTGCCCCCGGTGCGATTTTTGTTTCCGATCAATCAGTCAAATTTTAGCCCATTCCGTCAACGTCGCGAAAAATGACGAAATTGCCCACGGTGCGATTTTAGTTTCCGATTTGCGAAAAATGACGAAATAACCCCCGACGCGATTTTTGTTCCTGATCAACCTGTCAAATTTGAGCCCATTCCGACATAGTAGCGAAAATTGACGAAATTGCCCCCGACGCGAATTTTGTTTCCGATCAACCAGTCAAATTTTAGCCCATTCCGACACAGTCACGAAAAATGACGAAACTGCACCCGGCGTGATTTTTGTTTCAGATCAACCTGTCAAATTTTAGCCCGTTTCGACACAGTCGCGAAAAATGACGAAATTGCCCCCGACGCGATTTTTGTTTCCGATCAACCTGTCAAATTTTAGCCAATTCCGACACAGTCGCGAAAAATGAAGAAATTGCCCTCAGTGCTATTTTTGTTTTCGATCAGCCTGTCAAATTTTAGCCCATTCCGACGTCGTCGCGAAAAATGACAAGAATGTCCCCACGCGATTTTTGTTTCCGATCAACATGTCAAAATTTAGCCAATTCCGACACTGTTGCGAAAAATGACGAAATTGCCTCCGGCGCAGTTTTTGTCTCCGATGACCTTGTCAAATTTTAGCCCATTCCAACACCGTCGCCAAAAATGACAAAATTGCCCCCCGTGCGATTTTTGTTTCCGATCAACCTGTCAAATTTTAGCCAATTCCGACACAGTCGCGAAAAATAACGAAATTGTCCCCGGCGTGGTTTTTGTTTCCGATCGATTTGTCAAATTTTAGCCCATTCCGACACAGTTGCGAAAAATGACGAAATTGCCCCAGGTGCGGTTTTTATTTCCGATCAACCGGTCAAATTTTAGCCCATTTCGACACAATCGAGAAAAATGACGAAATTGCTCCCGGCGCGATTTTTGTTTCCGATCAACCTGTCAAATTTTAGCCCATTCCGACACATTTGCGAAAAATGACGAAATAACCCCCGGCGCGATTTTTGTTCTTGATCAACCTTTCAAATTTGAGTCCAATCCGACTCAGTAGCGAAAAATGACGAAATTGTCCCCGGCGCGATTTTTGCTTCCGATCAATCAGTCAAATTTTAGCCCATTCCGACATCGTTGCGAAAAATGACAAAATAGCCCCCGGCGCGATTTCTGTTTCCGATCCACCAGTCAAATTTTAGCCGATTTCGACACCGTCGCGAAAAATTACGAAATTACCCCAAGTGCGATTTTTGTTTCCGATCAACCTGTCAAATTTTAGCCCATTCCTACACAGTCGCGAAAAATGACGAAATTGCCCCTGCGAGGTTTTTTGTTTCCGATCAACTTGTCAAATTTTAGTCCATTCCTACACAGTCGCGAAAAATGACGAAATTGCTCCCGGGGCGATTTTTTCTTTCCTACCATCTTGTCAAATTTTAGCCCATTCTGACACAGTTGAGAAAAATGACGAAATTGCCCCCGACGCGATTTTTTGTTTCCGATCAACCTGTCAAATTTTAGCCCATTCCGA
>NW_019234190.1:177043-208223 GCF_002742605.1 Olea europaea var. sylvestris
GACGAAATTGCCCCAGGCGCGATTTTTTGTTTCCGATCAACCTGTTAAATTTTAGACCATTCCGACACAGTCGCGAAAATTGACGAAATTGCCCCCGTCGCGATTTTTTAATTCCGATCAACCTGTCAAATTTTAGACCATTCCGACAAAGTCGCGAAAAATGACGAAATTGTCCCTAGCGCGGTTTTTGTTTCCGATCAATCAGTCATATTTTAGCCCATTCCGACATCGTCGCGAAAAATAACAAAATAGCCCCCGGCACGATTTTTGTTTCCGATCAACCTATCAAATTTTAGCCCATTCCGACATCGTCGCGAAAAATAACAAAATAGCCCCCGGCACGATTTTTGTTTCCGATCAACCTGTTAAATTTTAGCAAATACCGACACATTTGCGAAAAATGACGAAATAACCCCCGGCGCGATTTTTGTTCCGGATCAACCTGTCAAATTTGAGCCCAATCCGACTCAGTAGCGAAAAATGACGAAATTGTCCCCGGCGCGATTTTTGTTTCCGATCAATTAGTCAAATTTTAGCCCATTCCGACATCGTTGCGAAAAATGACAAAATAGCCCCCGACGTGATTTCTGTTTCCGATCAACCTATCAAATTTTAGCCAATTTCGACACATTTGCGAAAAATGACGAAATTACCCCCGGCGCGATTTTTGTTCCTGATCAACCTGTCAAATTTGAGCACATTCCGACACAGCCGCGAAAAATGACGAAATTGCCCCCTGCGCGATTTTTGTTTCCGATCAACCTGTCAAATTTTAGCCCATTCCTACACAGTCGCGAAAAATGACGAAATTGCTCCCGGGGAGATTTTTTCTTTCCTACCATCTTGTCAAATTTTAGCCCATTCCGACACAGTTGAGAAAAATGACGAAATTGCCCCCGACGCGATTTTTTGTTTCCGATCAACCTGTCAAATTTTAGCCCATTCCGACACAGTTGCGAAAAATGAAGAAATTGCCCTCGGTGCTATTTTTGTTTTCGATCAACCTGTCAAATTTTAGCCCATTCCGACGTCGTCACGAAAAATGACAAGAATGTCCCCACGCGATTTTTGTTTCCGATCAACATGTCAAAATTTAGCCAATTCCGACACTGTTGCGAAAAATGACGAAATTGTCTCCATCGCAGTTTTTGTCTCCGATGAACTTGTCAAATTTTAGCCCATTCCGACGTCGTCACGAAAAATGACAAGAATGTCCCCACGCGATTTTTGTTTCCGATCAACATGTCAAAATTTAGCCAATTCCGACACTGTTGCGAAAAATGACGAAATTGCCTCCATCGCAGTTTTTGTCTCCGATGAACTTGTCAAATTTTAGCCCATTCCGACACCGTCGCCAAAAATGACAAAATTGCACCCCGTGCGATTTTTGTTTCCGATCAACCTGTCAAATTTTAGCCAATTCCGACACAGTCGCGAAAATTAACGAAATTGTCCCCGGCGCGGTTTTTGTTTCCGATCGATTTGTCAAATTTTAGCCCATTCCGACACAGTTACGAAAAATAACGAAATTGCCCCTGCTGCGATTTTTATTTCCGATCAACCGGTCAAATTTTAGCCCATTTCGACACAGTCTAGAAAATTGACGAAATTGTCCCCGACGCGATTTTTTGTTTCCGATCAACCTGTCAAATTTTAGCCCATTCCGACACAGTCGCGAAAAATGAAGAAATTGCCCTCGGTGCTATTTTTGTTTTCGATCAACCTTTCAAATTTTGGCCCATTCCGACGTCGTCGCGAAAAATGACAAGAATGTCCCCACGCGATTTTTGTTTCTGATCAACATGTCAAAATTTAGCCAATTCCGACACTGTTGCGAAAAATGACGAAATTGCCTCCGTCGCAGTTTTTGTCTCCGATGAACTTGTCAAATTTTAGCCCATTCCGACACCGCCGCCAAAAATGACAAAATTGCCCCCCGTGCGATTTTTGTTTCCGATCAACCTGTCAAATTTTAGCCAATTCCGACACAGTCGAGAAAAATGACGAAATTGCTCCCGGCGCGATTTTTGTTTCCGATCAACCTGTCAAATTTTAGCCAATTCCGACACAGTCGCGAAAAATAACGAAATTGTCCTCGGCGCGGTTTTTGTTTCCGATCGATTTGTCAAATTTTAGCCCAATCCGACACAGTTGCGAAAAATGACGATATTGCCCCTGCTGCGGTTTTTATTTCCGATCAACCGGTCAAATTTTAGCCCATTTCGACACAGTCGAGAAAAATGACGAAATTGCTCCCGGCGCGATTTTTGTTTCCGATCAACCTGTCAAATTTTAGCCCATTCCGACACAGTCGCGAAAAATGACGAAATTGCCCCCGACGCGGTTTTTGTTTTCGATCAACCTGTCAAATTTTAGCCCATTCTGACACAGTCGCGAAAAATGACAAAATTGCCCCCGGCGCCGTTTTTGTTTTCGATCAACCAATTAAATTTTAGCCCATTCCGACATCGTCTCGAAAAATGACAAAATTGCCCCCGGCACGATTTTTGTTTCCGATCAGCCTGTCAGATTTTAGCCAATTCCGACACAGTTGAGAAAAATATCGAAATTACCCCCGGCGCGGTTTTTGTTCCTGATCGACCGTCAAATTTGAGCCCATCCCGACACAGTCGCGAAAAGTGACGAAATTGCCCCCGGCGCGATTTTTGTTTCCGATCAACCTGTCAAATTTTAGCCCATTCCTACACAGTCGCGAAAAATGACGAAATTGCCCCCGACGAGGTTTTTTGTTTCCGATCAACCTGTCAAATTTTAGTCCATTCCGACACAGTCGTGAAAAATGACGAAATTGCCCCCGGCGCGATTTTTGTTTCCGATCAACCTATCAAATTTTAGCCCATTCCTACACAGTCGCGAAAAATGACGAAATTGCCCCCGGCGCGGTCTTTTGTTTCCGATCAACCTGTCAAATTTTAGCCCATTCCGACACAGTCGCGAAAAATGACGAAATTGTCCATGGCGCTGTTTTTGTTTCCGATCAATCATTGAAAATTTAGCCTATTCCGACATCGTCGCGAAAAAAGACAAAATAGCCCCCGGCACGATTTTTGTTTCCGATCAACCTGTTAAATTTTAGCCAATTCCGACACATTTACAAAAAATGACGAAATTACCCCCGACGCGATTTTTGTTCCTGATCAACCTGTCAAATTTGAGTCCATTCCGACTCAGTCGCGATAAATGACGAAATTGTCCCCGGCGCGATTTTTGTTTCCGATCAATCAGTCAAATCTTAGCCCATTCTGACACCGTCGCGAAAAATGACAAAATTGCCCCCGGCGCGATTTTGGTTTCCGATCAGCCTGTCAAATTTTAGCCAATTCCGACACAGTTGCGAAAAATGACGAAATTGCCCCCGGCGCGATTTTTGTTTCCGATCAGCCTGTCAAATTTTAGCCAATTCCGACACAGTTGCGAAAAATGACGAAATTGCCCCCGGCGCGATTTCTGTTTCCGATCCACCTGTCAAATTTTAGCCGATTTCGACACCGTCGCGAAAAATTACAAAATTACCCCAAGTGCGATTTTTGTTTCCGATCAACCTGTCAAATTTTAGCCCATTCCTACACAGTCGCGAAAAATGACGAAATTGCCCCCGGCGCGGTTTTTTGTTTCCGATCAACTTGTCAAATTTTAGTCCATTCCGACACAGTCGCGAAAAATCACAAAATTGCCCCCGACGGGATTTTTGTTTCCGATTAACCTGTCAAATTTTAGCCCATTCCGGCACAGTCGCGAAAAATGACAAAATTGCCCCCGGCACAATTTTTGTTTCTGATCAGCCTGTCAAATTTTAGCCAATTCCGACACAGTTGAGAAAAATATCGAAATTACCCCCGGCGCGGTTTTTGTTCCTGATCGACCGTCAAATTTGAGCCCATTCCGACACAGTCGCGAAAAGTGACGAAATTGCCCCCGACGCGATTTTTGTTTCCGATCAACCTATCAAATATTAGCCCATTCCGACACAGTCGCAAAAAGTGACGAAATTGCCCCCGGCGCGATTTTTGTTTCTGATCAACCTGTCAAATTTTAGCCCATTCCTACACAGTCGCAAAAAATGACGAAATTACCCCCGGCGCGGTTTTTTGTTTCCGATCAACCTGTTAAATTTTAGTTCATTCCGACACAGTCGTGAAAAATGACGAAATTGCCCCCGACGCGATTTTTGTTTCCGATCAACCTATCAAATATTAGCCCATTCCGACACAGTCGCAAAAAGTGACGAAATTGCCCCCGGCGCGATTTTTGTTTCTGATCAACCTGTCAAATTTTAGCCCATTCCTACACAGTCGCAAAAAATGACGAAATTACCCCCTGCGAGGTTTTTTGTTTCCGATCAACCTGTTAAATTTTAGTTCATTCCGACACAGTCGTGAAAAATGACGAAATTGCCCCCGACGCGATTTTTGTTTCTGATCAACCTGTCAAATTTTAGCCCATTCCTACACAGTCGCAAAAAATGACGAAATTACCCCCGGCAAGGTTTTTTGTTTCCGATCAACCTGTTAAATTTTAGTTCATTCCGACACAGTCGTGAAAAATGACGAAATTGCCCCCGACGCGATTTTTGTTTCCGATCAACCTATCAAATATTAGCCCATTCCTACACAGTCGCGAAAAGTGACGAAATTGCCCCCAGCGCGGACTTTTATTTTCTGATCAACCTGTCAAATTTTAGCCCATTCCGACAGAGTCGCGAAAAATGACGAAATTGTCAATGGCGCTGTTTTTGTTTCCGATCAATCAGTGAAATTTTAGCCCATTCCGACATCGTCGTGAAAAATGACAAAATAGCCCCCGACACGATTTTTGTTTCCGATCAACCTGTTAAATTTTAGCAAATTCCGACACATTTGCGAAAAATGACGAAATTACCTCCGGGGCGATTTTTGTTCCTGATCAACCTGTCAAATTTGAGTCCATTCCGACTCAGTCGCGATAAATGACGAAATTGTCCCCGGCGCGATTTTTGTTTCCGATCAATCAGTCAAATTTTAGCCCATTCCGACATCGTTACGAAAAATGACAAAATAGCCCCCGGCGTGATTTTTTTTCCAATCAATCTGTCAAATTATAGCCAATTCCGACACATTTGCGAAAAATGACGAAATTACCCCCGGCGCGGTTTTTGTTCCTGATCAACCTGTCAAATTTGAGCACATTCCGACACAGTCGCGAAAAATGACGAAATTGCCCACTGCGCGATTTTTGTTTCCGATCAACCTGTCAAATTTTAGCCCATTCCTACATAGTCGCGAAAAATGACGAAATTGCCCCCGACGCGATTTTTTCTTTTCAATCAACTCGTCAAATTTTAGCCCATTCCGACACAGTTGCGAAAAATGACGAAATTGCCCTAGACACGGTTTTTTGTTTCCGATCAACGTGTCAAATTTTAGCTCATTCCGACACAGTCGCGAAAAATGAAGAAATTACCCTCGGCGCGATTTTTGTTTCCGATCAACCTGTCAAATTTTAGCCCATTCCGACACCGTCACGAAAAATGAAGAAATTGTCCCTGGCGCGATTTTTGTTTCCGATCAACCAGTCAAATTTTAGCCAATTCCGACACAATTGTGAAAAATGACGAAATTACCCCCGGCGCGATTTTTGATCCCGATCAACCTGTCAAATTTAAGCCCCTTCCGACACAGTCTCGAAAAATGACGAAAATGCCCCCGGCGCGATTTTTGTTTCCGATCAACCTATCAAATTTTAGCTCATTCCGACACCGTCGCGAAAAATGACGAAATTGTCCTCGGCGCGATTTTTGTTTCCGATCAACCAGTCAGATTTTAGCCAATTTCGACACGGTTGCGAAAAATGACGAAATTACCCTCGGCGCGTTTTTTTGTTCCGGATCAACCTATCAAATTTTAGCCAATTACGACACAGTCGCGAAAAATGACGAAATTGCCCACGGCGCGATTTTTGTTCCAGATCAACCTGTCAAATTTGAACCCATTCCGACATACTAGCGAAAAATGACGAAATTGCCCCCGATGCGAATTTTGTTTCCGATCAACCTGTCAAATTTTAGCCCATTCCGACACAGTCACGAAAAATGACGAAATTGCCCCCGACGCGATTTTTGTTTCCGATCAACCTCTCAAACTTTAGCCAATTCCGACACAGTCGCGAAAAATGACAAAATTGCCCCCGGCGCAGTTATTGTTTCCGATCAACAGTCAAATTTTAGCCAATTCCGAAATCGTCGAGAAAAAAGACAAAATTGCCCTCGGCGCGATTTTTGTTTCCGATCAGCATGTCAAAATTTAGCCAATTCCGACACAGTTGCGAAAAATATCGAAATTACCCCCGGAACGGTTTTTGTTCCTGAACGACCTGTCAAATTTGAGCTCATTCCGACACAGTCGCGAAAAGTGACGAAATTGCCCCCGGCGCGATTTTTGTTTCCGATCAACCTGTCAAATTTTAGCCCATTCCTACACAGTCGCGAAAAATGACGAAATTGCCCCCGACGCGATTTTTTGTTTCCGATCCACCTGTCAAACTTTAGCCAATTCCGACACAGTCGCGAAAAATGACGAAATTGCCCCCGGCACGGTTATTTTTTCCGATCAACATGTCAAATTTTGGCCCATTCCTACACAGTCGCGAAAAATGACGAAATTGCCCCCGGTGCGGTTTTTTAATTCCGATCAACCTGTCAAATTTTAGACCATTCCGACAAAGTCGCGAAAAATGACGAAATTGTCCTTAGCGTGGTTTTTGTTTCCGATCAATCAGTCAATATTTAGCCCATTCCGACATCGTCACGAAAAATGACAAAATAGCCCCCGGTACGATTTTTGTTTCCGATCAACCTGTTAAATTTTAGCCAATTCCGACACATTTGCGAAAAATGACGAAATAACCCCAGACGCGATTTTTGTTCCAGATCAACCTGTCAAATTTGATCCCATTCCGACATAGTAGCGAAAATTGACGAAATTGCCCCCGACGCAAATTTTGTTTCCGATCAACCTGTCAAATTTTAGCCCATTCCGACACAGTCACGAAAAATTACGAAATTGCCCCCGGCGTGATTTTTGTTTCAGAACAACCTGTCAAATTTTAGCCCGTTTCGAAACAGTCGCGAAAAATGACGAAATTGCCCCCGACGCAATTTTTGTTTCCGATCAACCTGTCAAACTTTAGCCAATTCCGACACAGTCGCGGAAAATGACGAAATTGCCCCCGGCGCGGTTATTGTTTCCGATCAACAGTCAAATTTTAGCCAATTACGAAATCGTCGCGAAAAAAGACAAAATTGCCCTCGGCGCGATTTTTGTTTCCGATCAGCCTGTCAAATTTTAGCCAATTCCGACACAGTTGCGAAAAATATCGAAATTACCCCCGGCGCGGTTTTTGTTCCTGAACGACCTTTCAAATTTAAGCTCATTCCGACACAGTCGCGAAAAGTGACGAAATTGCCCCCGGCTCGATTTTTATTTCCGATCAACCTGTCAAACTTTAGCCCATTCCTACACAGTTGCGAAAAATGACGAAATTGCCCCCGGCGCGATTTTTTGTTTCCGATCAACCTGTTAAATTTTAGCCCATTCCGACACAGTCGCGAAAAATGACGAAATTGCCCCCGGCGCGATTTTTGTTTCCGATCAACCTGTCAAATTTTTGCCCATTCCTACACAGTCACGAAAAATGACGAAATTGCCCCCGGTGCGGTTTTTTAATTCCGATCAACCGGTCAAATTTTAGACCATTCCGACAAAGTCGCGAAAAATGATGAAATTGTCCCTAGCGCGGTTTTTGTTTCCGATCAATCAGTCAAATTTTAGCCCATTCCGACATCGTCGCGAAAAATAACAAAATAGCCCCTGGCACGATTTTTGTTTCCGATCAACCTGTTAAATTTTAGCCAATTCCGACACATTTGCGAAAAATGACGAAATAACCCCCGGCGCGATTTTTGTTCCTGATCAACCTGTCAAATTTGAGCCCAATCCGACTCAGTAGCGAAAAATGACGATATTGTCCCCGGCGCGATTTTTGTTTCCGATCAATCAGTCAAATTTTAGCCCATTCCGACATCGTTGCGAAAAATGACAAAATAGCCCCCGGCGTGATTTCTGTTTCCGATCAACCTATCAAATTTTAGCCAATTTCGACACATTTGCGAAAAATGACGAAATTACCCCCGATGCGATTTTTGTTCCTGATCAACTATCAAATTTGAGCACATTCCGACATAGTCGCGAAAAATGATGAAATTGCCCCCTGCGCGATTTTTGTTTCCGATCAACCTGTCAAATTTTAGCCCATTCCTACACAGTCGCGAAAAATGACGAAATTTCTCCCGGGGCGATTTTTTATTTTCCTACCAACTTGTCAAATTTTAGCCCATTCTGACACAGTTGCGAAAAATGATGAAATTGCCCCCGACGCGATTTTTTGTTTCCGATCAACCTGTCAAATTTTAGCCCATTCCGACACAGTCGCGAAAAATGAAGAAATTGCCCTCGGTGCTATTTTTGTTTTCGATCAACCTGTCAAATTTTAGCCCATTCCGACGTCGTCGCGATAAATGACAAGAATGTCCCCACGCGATTTTTGTTTCCGATCAACATGTCAAAATTTAGTCAATTCCGACACTGTTGCGAAAAATGACGAAATTGCCTCCGGCGCAGTTTTTGTCTCGGATGAACTTGTCAAATTTTAGCCCATTCCGACACCGTCGCCGAAAATGACAAAATTGCCCCCCGTGCGATTTTTGTTTCCGATCAACCTGTCAAATTTTAGCTCATTCCGACACAGTCTCGAAAAATGAAGAAATTGCCCTCGGTGCTATTTTTGTTTTCGATCAACCTGTCAAATTTTAGCCCATTCCGACACAGTTGCGAAAAATGACGAAATTGCCCCTGCTGCGGTTTTTATTTCCGATCAACCGGTCAAATTTTAGCCCATTTCGACACAGTCGAGAAAAATGACGAAATTGCCCCCGACGCGATTTTTTGTTTCCGATCAACCTGTCAAATTTTAGCTCATTCCGACACAGTCTCGAAAAATGAAGAAATTGCCCTCGGTGCTATTTTTGTTTTCGATCAACCTGTCAAATTTTAGCCCATTCCGACGTCGTCGCGAAAAATGACAAGAATGTCCCCACGCGATTTTTGTTTCCGATCAACATGTCAAAATTTAGCCAATTCCGACACTGTTGCGAAAAATGACGAAATTGCCTCCGGCGCAGTTTTTGTCTCGGATGAACTTGTCAAATTTTAGCCCATTCCGACACCGTCGCCAAAAATGACAAAATTGCCCCACGTGCGATTTTTGTTTCCGATCAACCTGTCAAATTTTACCCAATTCCGACACAGTCGTGAAAAATAACGAAATTGTCCCCGGCGCGGTTTTTGTTTCCGATCGATTTGTCAAATTTTAGCCCATTCCGACACAGTTGCGAAAAATGACGAAATTGCCCGTGCTGCGATTTTTATTTCCGATCAACCGGTCAAATTTTAGCCCATTCCGACACAGTCGCGATAAATGACGAAATTGCCCCCGGAGCGATTTTTGTTTCCGATCAACCTGTCAAATTTTGGCCCATTCCTACACAGTCACGAAAAATGACGAAATTGCCCCCGGTGCGGTTTTTTAATTCCGATCAACCCGTCAAATTTTAGACCATTCCGACAAAGTCGCGAAAAATGATGAAATTGTCCCTAGCGCGGTTTTTGTTTCCGATCAATCAGTCAAATTTTAGCCCATTCCGACATCGTCGCGAAAAATAACAAAATAGCCCCTGGCACGATTTTTGTTTCCGATCAACCTGTTAAATTTTAGCCAATTCCGACACATTTGCGAAAAATGACGAAATAACCCCGGCGCGATTTTTGTTCCTGATCAACCTGTCAAATTTGAGCCCAATCCGACTCAGTAGCGAAAAATGACGATATTGTCCTCGGCGCGATTTTTGTTTCCGATCAATCAGTCAAATTTTAGCCCATTCCGACATCGTTCCGAAAAATGACAAAATAGCCCCCGGCGTGATTTCTGTTTCCGATCAACCTATCAAATTTTAGCCAATTTCGACACATTTGCGAAAAATGACGAAATTACCCCCGACGCGATTTTTGTTCCTGATCAACTATCAAATTTGAGCACATTCCGACACAGTCGCGAAAAATGATGAAATTGCCCCCTGCGCGATTTTTGTTTCCGATCAACCTGTCAAATTTTATCCCATTCCTACACAGTCGCGAAAAATGACGAAATTGCTCCCGGGGCGATTTTTTATTTTCCTACCAACTTGTCAAATTTTAGCCCATTCCGACACAGTTGCGAAAAATGATGAAATTGCCCCCGACGCGATTTTTTGTTTCCGATCAACCTGTCAAATTTTAGCCCATTCCGACGTCGTCGCGGAAGATGACAAGAATGTCCCCACGCGATTTTTGTTTCTGATCAACATGTCAAAATTTAGCCAATTCCGACACTGTTGCGAAAAATGACGAAATTGCCCCCGGCGCGATTTTTGTTTCCGATCAACCTGTCAAATTTTAGCCCATTCCGACGTCGTCGCGAAAAATGACAAGAATGTCCCCACGCGATTTTTGTTTCTGATCAACATGTCAAAATTTAGCCAATTCCGACACTGTTGCGAAAAATGACGAAATTACATCCGGCGCAGTTTTTGTCTCCGATGAACTTGTCAAATTTTAGCCTATTCCGACACCGTCGCCAAAAATGACAAAATTGCCCCCCGTGCGATTTTTGTTTCCGATCAACCTGTCAAATTTTAGCCAATTCCGACACAGTCGCGAAAAATAACGAAATTGTCCCCGACGCGGTTTTTGTTTCCGATCGATTTGTCAAATTTTAGCCCATTCCGACACATTTGCCGAAAAATGACGAAATTGCCCCTGCTGCGGTTTTTATTTCCGATCAACCGGTCAAATTTTAGCCCATTTCGACACAGTCGAGAAAAATGACGAAATTGCCCCCGACGCGATTTTTTGTTTCCGATCAACCGGTCAAATTTTAGCCCATTTCGACACAGTCGAGAAAAATGACGAAATTGCCCCCGACGCGATTTTTTGTTTCCGATCAACCGGTCAAATTTTAGCCCATTTCGACACAGTCGAGAAAAATGACGAAATTACCCCCGACGCGATTTTTTGTTTCCGATCAACCTGTCAAATTATAGCCCATTCCGACGTCGTCGCGAAAAATGACAAGAATGTCCCCACGCGATTTTTGTTTCCGATCAACATGTCAAAATTTAGCCAATTCCGACACTGTTGCGAAAAATGACGAAATTGCCTCCGGCGCAGTTTTTGTCTCGGATGAACTTGTCAAATTTTAGCCCATTCCGACACCGTCGCCAAAAATGACAAAATTGCCCCCCCGTGCGATTTTTGTTTCCGATCAACCTGTCAAATTTTAGCCAATTCCGACACAGTCGCGAAAAATAACAAAATTGTCCCCGGCCCGATTTTTGTTTCCGATCGATTTGTCAAATTTTAGCCCATTCCGACACAGTTGCGAAAAATGACGAAATTACCCCTGCTGCGGTTTTTATTTCCGATCAACCGGTCAAATTTTAGCCCATTTCGACACAGTCGAGAAAAATGACGAAATTGCTCCCGGAGCGATTTTTGTTTCCGATCAACCTGTCAAATTTTAGCCCATTCCGACACAGTCGCGAACAATGACGAAATTGCCCCCGACGCGATTTTTGTTTACGATCAACCTATCAAATTTTAGCCCATTCCGACACAGTCGCGAAAAATGACGAAATTGCCCCCGACGCGATTTTTGTTTCCGATAAACCTGTCAAATTCTAGCCCATTTCGACATAGTTGCGAAAAATGACGAAATTGCCCCCGGCGTGGTTTTTGTTCCGGATCAACCTCTCAAATTTTAGCCCATTCCGACACCGTCGCGAAAAATGTCAAAATTGCCCCCCGCGCGATTTTTGTTTTCGATTAACCTGTCAAATTTTAGCGAATTCAAACATAGCTGCGAAAATTTACGAAATTCTCCCGGCGCGATTTTTGTTCCCGATCAACCTGTCAAATTTGAGCTCATTCCGACACAGTCGAGAAAAATGACGAAATTGCCCCAGACGCGATTTTTGTTTCCGATCAACCTGTCAAATTTTAGCCCATTTCGACACAGTCATGGAAAATGAGGAAATTGCCCCCGGCGCGATTTTTGTTTCCGACCAACCAATCAAATTTTAGCCCATTCCGACATCATCGCGTTAAATGACAAAATAGCCAACGGCGCGATTTTTGTTTCCTATCAACCGGTCAAATTTTAGCCAATTCCGACACAGTTGCAAAGAATGACGAAATTACCCCCGAAGCGATTTTTGCTCCTGATCAACCTGTCAAACTTTAGCCAATTCCGACATAGTCGTGAAAAAAGACAAAATTGCCCCCAGCGCGATTTTTGTTTCCGATCAGCCTGTCAAATTTTAGCCAATTCCGACACAGTTGCGAAAAATATCGAAATTACCCCCGGCGCGGTTTTTGTACCTGAACGACCTGTCAAATTTGAGCCCATTCCGACACAGTCGCGAAAAGTGACGAAACTGCCCTCGGCGCGATTTTTGTTTCTGATCAACCTGTCAAATTTTAGCCCATTCCTACACAGTCGCGAAAAATGAAGAAATTGCCCCCGGCGTGATTTTTTGTTTCCGATCAACCTGTCAAATTTTAGCCCATTCCTTAACAGTCGCGAAAAATGACGAAATTGCCCCCGGCGCGGTTTTTTGCTTCCGATCAACCTGTCAAATTTTAGACCATTCCGACAAAGTCGCGAAAAATGACGAAATTGTCCCGGCACAATTTTCGTTTCCGATCAACCTGTTAAATTTTAGCCAATGCCGACACATTTGCGAAAAATGACGAAATTACACCTAGCGCGATTTTTGTTCCTGATCAACCTGTTAAATTTGAGCCCATTCCGACTCAGTCGCGAAAAATGACGAAATTGTCCCCGGCGCGATTTTTGTTGCGATCAATCAGTCAAATTTTAGCCCATTCCTACATCGTTCCGAAAAATGACAAAATAGCCCCCGGCGTGATTTTTGTTTCCAATCAACCTGTCAAATTTTAGCTCATTCCGACACAGTCGTGAAAAGTGACGAAATTGCCCCCAGAGCGATTTTTGTTTCCGATCAACCTGTCTAACTTGAGCACATTCCTACACAGTCGCGAAAAATGACGAAATTTCCCCCGGCGCGATTTTTTCTTTCCGATCAACTTGTCAAATTTTAGCCCATTCCGACACAGTTGCGAAAAATGACGAAATTGCCCCCGACGCGGTTTTTTGTTTTCGATCAACCTGTCAAATTTTAGTCCATTCCGGCACAGTCGCGAAAAATGAAGAAATTGCCCTCGGTGCTATTTTTGTTTTCGATCAACCAGTCAAATTTTAGCCCATTCCGACGTCGTCGCGAAAAACGACAAGAATGTCCCCACGCGATTTTTGTTTCCGATCAACATGTCAAATTTTAGCCAATTTCGACACTGTTGCGAAAAATAACGAAATTGCCTCCGGCGCAGTTTTTGTCTCCAATGAACTTGTCAAATTTTAGCCCATTCCGACACCGTCGCCAAAAATGACAAAATTGCCCCCCGTGCGATTTTTGTTTCCGATCAACCTGTCAAATTTTAGCCAATTCCGACACAGTCGCGAAAAATAACGAAATTGTCCCCGGCGCGGTTTTTGTTTCCGATCGATTTGTCAAATTTTAGCCCATTCCGACACAGTTGCGAAAAATGACGAAATTGCCCCTGCTGCGATTTTTATTTCCGATCAACCGGTCAAATTTTAGCCCATTTCGACACAGTCGTGAAAAATAACGAAATTGTCCCCGGCGCGGTTTTTGTTTCCGATCGATTTGTCAAATTTTAGCCCATTCCGACACAGTTGCGAAAAATGACGAAATTGCCCCTGCTGCGATTTTTATTTCCGATCAACTGATCAAATTTTTGCACATTTCGACACAGTCGAGAAAAATGACGAAATTGCCCCCGGCGCGATTTTTGTTTCCGATCAACCTGTCAAATTTTAGCCCATTCCGACACAGTCGCGAAAAATGACGAAATTGCCCCGACGCGATTTTTGTTTCCGATCAACCTGTCAAATTCAAGCCCATTTCGACATAGTTGCGAAAAATGACGAAATTGCCCCCGGCGCGATTTTTGTTCCGGATCAACCTCTCAAACTTTAGCCCATTCCGACACAATCGCGAAAAATGTCGAAATTGCCCCCCGCGCGATTTTTGTTTTCGATCAACCTGTCAAATTTTAGCCAATTCCAACATAGTTGCGAAAATTTACGAAATTCTCCCTGCCCGATTTTATTTCCCGATCAACCTGTCAAATTTGAGCTCATTCCGACACAATGAGAAAATTGACGAAATTGCCCCAGACGCGATTTTTGTTTCCGATCAACCTGTCAAATTTTAGCCCATTCCGACACAGTCGTGAAAAATGAGGAAATTGCCCCCGGCGCGATTTTTGTTTCCGATCAACCAATCAAATTTTAGCCCATTCCGACATCATTGCGAAAAATGACGAAATTGCCCACGGCCCGATTTTTGTTTCCTATCAACCGGTCAAATTTTAGCCAATTCCGACACAGTTGCAAAGAATGACGAAATTACCCCCGACGCGATTTTTGTTCCTGATCAACTTGTCAAACTTTAGCCAATTCCGACACAGTCACGAAAAATGACGAAATTGCCCCCAGCGCGGCTATTGTTTCCGATCAACAGTCAAATTTTAGCCAATTCCGACATCGTCGCGAAAAAAGACAAAATTGCCCCCGGCGCGATTTTTGTTTCCGATCAGCCTGTCAAATTTTAGCCAATTCCGACACAGTTGCGAAAAATATCGAAATTACCCCCGGCGCGGTTTTTGTTCCTGAACGACCTGTCAAATTTGAACCCATTCCGACACAGCCGCGAAAAGTTACGAAATTGCCCCCGACGCGATTTTTTTTTCCGATCAACCTGTTAAATTTTAGCCCATTCCTACACAGTCGCGAAAAATGACAAAATTGCCCCCGGCGCGATTTTTGGTTTCCGATCAACCTGTCAAATTTTAGCCCATTCCGACACCGTCGTGAAAAATGACAAAATTGCCCCCCGTGCGATTTTTGTTTCCGATCAACCTGTCAAATTTTAGCCAATTCCGACACAGTCGCGAAAAATGACAAAATTGCCCCCCGTGCGATTTTTGTTTCCGATCAACCTGTCAAATTTTAGCCAATTCCGACACAGTCGCGAAAAATAACGAAATTGCTCCCGCGCGATTTTTGTTTCCGGTCAACCAGTCAAATTTGAGCCCATTCCAACACCATTGCAAAAAATGATGAAATTTTCACGGCGCGATTTTTGTATCCGATCGATCTGTCAAATTTTTGCCCATTCCGACACAGTCGCGAAAAATGACGAAATTACCCCTGCTGCAATTTTTATTTCCGATCAACCAGTCAAATTTTAGCCCATTTCAACACAGTCGAGAAAAATGACGAAATTGTCCCCGGCGCGATTTTTGTTTCCGATCAACCTGTCAAATTTTAGCCCATTCCGACATCGTCGCGAAAAATGACAAAATTGCCCCTGGCGCGATTTTCGTTTCCGATCAACCGGTCAAATTTTAGCCAATTCCGACACAGTTGCAAAAAACGAAGAAATTACCCCCGGAGCGATTTTTGCTCCTGATCAACCTGTCAAATTTGAGCCCATTCCGACACTGTCGCGAAAAATGACGAAATTGCCCCCAGCGCTATTTTTGTTTCCGATCAACCTATCAAATTTTAGCCCATTCCGACACTGTCCCGAAAAATGACGAAATTGCCCCCGACGCGATTTTTGTTTCCGATCAACCTGTCAAAATTTAGCCAATTCCGACACAGTCGCGAAAAATGACGAAATTGTCCCCGGCGCGGTTTTTGTTTCCGATCACCCAGTCAAATTTTAGCCAATTTCGACATCGTCGCAAAAAATGACAAAATTACCTGCGGCACGATTTTTGTTTCCGATCGAACTGTCAAATTTTAGCCAATTCCGACATAGTTGCGAAAAATGACGTAATTACCCCCGGCGCGGTTTTTGTTCCTGATCAACCTGTCAAATTTGAGCCCATTCCGACACGGTTGCGAAAAATGACGAAATTGCCCCCGACGCGACTTTTATTTGCAATCAACCTGCAAAATTTCAGCCCATTCCGACACACTCGAGAAAAAGGAGGAAATTGCCCTCGGTGTGATTTTTATTTCCGATCAAACTGCCAAATTTCAGCCCATTCCGACACACTCGAGAAAAAGGAGGAAATTGCCCTCGGTGTGATTTTTATTTCCGATCAAACTGCCAAATTTCAGCCCATTCCGACACTGTCGTAAAAAAAGAAAAAATATTCCCCGGCGCGATTTTTGTTTCCGACCCACCAGTCAAATATTAGCCGATTTCGACACCGTCGCGAAAAATGACGAAATTGCCCCGGCGCGATTTTTGTTTCCGATCATCCTTTCAAAATTTTAGCCAATTTCGACACAATTGTGAAAAATTACGAAATTACCCCCTGCGCAATTTTTGTTCCCGATCAACCCGTCAAATTTGAGCCCATTCCGGCACAGTCGCGAAAAATGACGAAATTGCCCCCGGTGCGATTTTTGTTTCCAATCAACCCGTCAAATTTTAGCCAATTCCGACACAATCGCGAGAAATGACGAAATTGTCCTCGGCTAGGTTTTTGTTTCCGATCAACCAGTCAAATTTTAGCCCATTCCAACATCGTCGCGAAAAATGACAAGATTGCCCCCTGCGCGATTTTTGTTTCCGATCAACCCGTCAGATTTTAGCCAATTCCGACACTGTTGCGAAAAATGACGAAATTGCCCCCGGCGCGATTTTTGTTTCCGATCAAACAGTCAACTTTTAACCCATTCCTACACAGTCGCAAAAAATGACGAAATTGCCCCCGGCGCGGTTTTTTGTTTTCGATCAATCTGTCAAATTTTAGCCCATTCCGACACAGTCGCGAAAAATGACGAAATTGCCCCCGGCGCGATTTTTGTTTCCGATAAACCTGTCAAAATTTTCCCATTTCAACACCGTCGCGAAAAATGTCGAAATTGCCCCCGCCCCGATTTTTTCTTTCCGATCAACTTCTCAAATTTTAGCCCATTCCGACACAGTCGCTAAAAATGACGAAATTGCCCCCGGCGCGATTTTTTGTTTCCGATCAACCTGTCAAATTTTAGCCCATTCCGACAGTTTCGAAAAATGAAGAAATTACCACCGGCGCTATTTTTGTTTCCGATCAACTTGTCAAATTTTAGCCCATCTCGACACAGTTGCAAAAAATGACGAAATTACCCCCGGTGCGGTTTTTGTTCCGGATCAACCTCTCAAATTTTAGCCCATTCCGACACCGTCGCGAAAAATGTCGAAATTGCCCCCAGCGCGATTTTCGTTTTCAATCAACCTGTCAAATTTTAGCCAATTCCGACACAGTTACGAAAAATGACGAAATTCTCCCGACGTGAATTTTGTTCCCGATCAACCAGTCAAATTTTAGCCCATTCCGACTCAGTCGAGAAAAATGACGAAATAGCCCCCGACGCGATTTTTGTTTTCGATCAACCTGTCAAATTTTAGCCCATTCCGACACAGTCGCGGAAAATGACGAAATTGTCCCCGGCGCGATTTTTGTTTCCTATCCACCAGTCAAATTTTAGCCGATTTAGACACCGTCGCGAAAAATTACGAAATTACCCCCGGGGCGATTTTCTTTCCCGATCAACCTGTCAAATTTGAGCCCATTCTGGCACAATCGCGAAAAATGACGAAATTGTCCCGGCGCGATTTTTGTTTCCGATCAACCTGTCAAATTTTAGCCAATTCCGACACAGTCGCGAGAAATGACGAAATTGTCCCTGGCTAGGTTTTTGTTTCCGATCATCCAGTCAAATTTTAGCCCATCCGACATCGTCGCGAAAAATGACAAGATTGCACCAGGCGCGATTTTTGTTTCCGATCATCCAGTCAAATTTTAGCCCATCCGACATCGTCGCGAAAAATGACAAGATTGCACCAGGCGCGATTTTTGTTTCCGATCATCCAGTCAAATTTTAGCCCATCCGACATCGTCGCGAAAAATGACAAGATTGCACCAGGCGCGATTTTTGTTTCCGATCATCCAGTCAAATTTTAGCCCATTTCGACACCGTCGTGAAAAATGACAAAATTGCCCCCGGCGCGGTTTTTGTATCCGATCAACTTGTCAAATTTTAGCCCATTCCGACACCGTCACGAAAAATGACAAAATTGCCCCCCGTGCGGTTTTTGTTTCCGATCAACCTGTCAACTTTTAGTCAATTCCGACACAGTCGCGAAAAATAACTAAATTGCCACCGGAGCGGTTTTTGTTCCCAATCAACCTGTCAAATTTGAGCCCATTCCGACACCATTGCAAAAAATGATGAAATTGCCCCGACGCGATTTTTGTTTCCGATCAACCTGTCAAATTTTAGCCAATTCCGGCACCGTTACGAAAAATGACGTAACTATCGCCGACGCGATTTTTGTTCGTGATCAACCTGTCAAATTTGAGCCCATTCCGACACAGTCGCGAAAAAAGACGAAATTGCCCCCAGCGCGACTTTTATTTCCGATCAACCTGCGAAATTTCAGCCTATTCCGACACACTCGAGAAAAAGGAGGAAATTGCCCTCGGTGTGATTTTTATTTCCGATCAAACTGCCAAATTTCAGCCCATTCCGACACTGTCGTGAAAAATGACGAAGTTGTCCCCGGCGCGATTTTTGTTTCCGACCCACCAGTCAAATTTTAGCCGATTTCGACACCGTCGCGAAAAATGACGAAATGGCCCCAGCGCGATTTTCGTTTCCGATCAACCTGTCAAAATTTTAGCCAACTTCGACACAGTTGCGAAAAATGACAAAATTGCCCCTGGCGCGATTTTTGTTTCCGATCAACCTGTCAAATTTTAAACCATTCCTACACAGTCGCGAAAAATGACGAAATTGCCCTCGGCACGATTTTTTTTGTTTCCGATCAACCTGTCAAATTTTAGCCCATTCCGACACAGTCGCGAAAAATGACGAATTGTCCCTAGCGCGGTTTTTGTTTCCGATCAATCAGTCAAATTTTAGCCCATTCCAACATCGTCGCAAAAAATGACAAAATAGCCCTGGCACGTTTTTTGTTTCCGATCAACCTGTTAAATTTTAGCTAATTCCGACACATTTGCGAAAAATGACGAAATTACACCCGGCGCGATTTTTGTTCCTGATCAACCTGTCAAATTTGAGCCCACTCCGACTCAGTCACGAAAAATGACTAAATTGTCCCTTGCGCGATTTTTGTTTCCGATCAATCAGTCAAATTTTAGCCCATTCCGACATCGTTGCGAAAAATGACAAAATAGCCCCCGGCGTGATTTTTGTTTCCGATCAACCTGTCAAATTTTAGCCAATTCGGACACATTTGCGAAAAATGACGAAATTACCCCCGGCGCGATTTTTGTTCCTGATCAACTGTCAAATTTGAGCACATTCCGACACAGTCGCGAAAAATGTCGAAATTGCCCCCTGCGCGATTTTTGTTTCCGATCATCCTGTCAAATTTTTGCCCATCCCTACACAGTCGCGAAAAATGACGAAATTGCGCCCGACGCGATTTTTTCTTTCCGATCAACTTGTCAAATTTTAGCCCATTCCGACACAGTTGCGAAAAATGACGAAATTGCCCCCGGCGCGATTTCTGTTTCCGATCCACCAGTCAAATTTTAGCCGATTTCGACACCGTCGCGAAAAATTACGAAATTACCCCAAGTGCGATTTTTGTTCCCGATCAACCTGTCAAATTTGAGCCCATTCCGGCACAATCGCGAAAAATGACGAAATTCCCCCCGGCGCGATTTTTGTTTCCGATCAACCTATCAAATTTTAGCCAATTCTGACACAGTCACGAGAAATGACGAAATTGCCCCCGACGCGATTTTTGATTCCGATCGATTTGTCAAATTTTAGCCCATTTCGACACAGTCGCGAAAATGACGAAATTGCCCCTGCCGTGGTTTTTATTTCCGATCAACCAGTCAAATTTTAGCCCATTTCGACACAGTCGAAAAAAATGACGAAGTTGCCCCCGGCGCGATTTTTGTTTCCAATCAACCTGTCAAATTTTAGCCAATTCCGACACTGCTGCGAAAAATGACGAAATTGCCCCCGGCGCGATTTTTGTTTCCGATCAAACTATCAAATTTTAACCCATTCCTACACAGTCGCAAAAAATGGCGAAATTGCCCTCGGCGCGGTTTTTTGTTTTCGATCAACCTGTCAAATTTTAGCCCATTCCGACACAGTCTGGAAAAATGAAGAAATTGCCCCCGGCGCGATTTTTGTTTCCGATAAACCTGTCAAATATTTGCCCATTTCGACACCGTCGCGAAAAATGTCGAAATTGCCCCCGGCGCGGTTTTTTCTTTCCGATCAACTTCTCAAATTTTGGCCAATTCCGACACAGTTGCGAAAAATGTCGAAATTGCCCCCGGCGCGATTTTTTCTTTCCGATCAACTTCTCAAATTTTAGCCCATTTCGACACAGTTGCGAAAAATGACGAAATTAGCCCCGGTGCGATTTTTGCTCCGGATCAACCTCTCAAATTTTAGCCCATTCCGACACCGTCGCGAAAAATGTCGAAATTGCCCCCGGCGCGATTTTTGTTTTCGATCAACCTGTCAAATTTTAGCCAATTCCGACACGGTTGCGAGAAATGACGAAATTGTCCCTGGCTAGGTTTTTGTTTCCGATCATCCAGTCAAATTTTAGCCCATTCCGACGTCTTCGCGAAAAATGACAAGAATGTCCCCACGCGATTTTTATTTCCGATCAACATGTCAAATTTTAGCCAACTCCGACACTGTTGCGAAAAATGACGAAATTCTCCCGCGCGAATTTTGTTCCCGATCAACCTGTCAAATTTGAGCCCATTCCGACTCAGTCGAGAAAAATGACGAAATTGCCCCTGACGCGATTTTTTTTTTCCGATCAACCTGTCAAATTTTAGCCCATTCCGACACAGTCGCGAAAAATGACGAAATTATCCCCGGCGCGATTTCTGTTTCCGATCCACCAGTCAAATTTTAGCCGATTTCGACACCGTCGCGAAAAATTACGAAATTACCCCCGGTGCGACTTTTGTTCCCGATCAACCTGTCAAATTTGAGCCCATTCCAACACAGTCGCGAAAAAAGGCGAAATTACCCCCGGCGCGACTTTTTTTTCCGATCAACCTGCCAAATTTCAGCCCATTCCGACACGCTCGAGAAAAAGGAGGAAATTGCCCTCGGCGTGATTTTTATTTCCGATCAAACTGCCAAATTTCAGCCCATTCCGACACTGTCGCGAAAAATGACGAAATTGTCCCCGGCACAATTTTTGTTTCCGACCCACCAGTCAAATTTTAGCCGATTTCGACACCGTCGCGAAAAATGACGAAATTGCCCCGGCGCGATTTTTGTTTCCGATCATCCTTTCAAAATTTTAGCCAATTTCGACACAGTTGCGAAAAATTACAAAATTACCCCTGGCGCGATTTTTGTTCCCGATCAACCCGTCAAATTTGAGCCCATTCCGACACAGTCCCAAAAAATGACGAAATTGCCCCTGGCGCGATTTTTGTTTCCAATTAACCCGTCAAATTTTAGCAAATTTCGACACAGTCGCGAGAAATGACGAAATTGTCCCCGGCTAGGTTTTTGTTTCCGATCAACCAGTCAAATTTTAGCCCATTCCGACATCGTCGCGAAAAATGACAAGATTAACCCCTGAGCGATTTTTGTTTTCGATCAACCTGTCGAATTTTAGCTAATTCCGACACTGTTGCGAAAAATGACGAAATTGCCCCCGGCGCGGTTTTTTGTTTTCGATCAACCTGTCAAATTTTAGCCCATTCCGACACAGTCGCGAAAAATGAAGAAATTACCCCCGACGCGATTTTTTGTTTCCGATCAACCTGTCAAATTTTAGCCCATTTCGACACAATTTCGAAAAATGAAGAAATTGCCCCCGGCGCGATTTTTGTTTCCGATCAACCTGTCAAATTTTAGCCCATTTCGACACAGTTGCGAAAAATGACGAAATTACCCCCGGTGCGATTTTTGTTCCGGATCAACCTCTCAAATTTTAGCCCATTCCGACACCGTCGCGAAAAATGTCGAAATTGCCCCCGACGCGTTTTTTGTTTTCGATCAACCTGTCAAATTTTAGCCAATTCCGACATAGTTGCGAAAAATGACGAAATTCACCCGGAGCGAATTTTGTTTCTGATCAACCTGTCAAATTTGATCCCATTCCGACTCAGTCGAGAAAAATGACGAAATTGCCCCCGACGCGATTTTTGTTTCCGATCAACCTGTCAAATTTTAGCCCATTCGGACACAGTTGCGAAAAACGACGAAATTGTCCCCGGCGCGATTTTTGTTTCCTATCCACCAGTCAAATTTTTGCCTATTTCGACACCGTCGCGAAAAATTACGAAATTACCCCCGGCGCGATTTTTGTTCCCGATCAACCTGTCAAATTTGAGCCCATTCCGGCACAATCGCGAAAAATGAGAAAATAGCCCCCGGCGTGATTTCTGTTTCCGACACATTTGCGAAAAATGACGAAATTACCCCCGGCGCGATTTTTGTTCCTGATCAACTGTCAAATTTGAGCACATTCCGTCACAGTCGCGAAAAATGACGAAATTGTCCCCTGCGCGATTTTTGTTTCCGATCAACCTGTCAAATTTTAGCCCATTCGGACACAGTTGCGAAAAATGACGAAATTACCCCCGGCGCGATTTTTGTTCCTGATCAACTGTCAAATTTGAGCACATTCCGTCACAGTCGCGAAAAATGACGAAATTGTCCCCTGCGCGATTTTTGTTTCCGATCAACCTGTCAAATTTTAGCCCATTCCTACACAATTGCGAAAAATGACGAAATTGCTCCGGGCGCGATTTTTTCTTTCCGATCAACTTGTCAAATTTTAGCCAATTCCGACACAGTCGCGAGAAATGACGGAATTGTCCCTGGCTAGGTTTTTGTTTCCGATCAACCTGTCAAATTTTAGCCCAGTCCGACACAGTCGCGAAAAATGACGAAATTGCCCCCGGCGCGGTTTTTGTTCTAGATCAACCTTTCAAATTTTAGCCCATTTCGACACCGTCGCAAAAAATGTCGAAATTGCCCACGGCGCGATTTTTGTTTTCGATCAACCTGTCAAATTATAGCCAATTCCGACACAGTTGCGAAAATTTACGAAATTCTCCCGGCGCGATTTTTGTTTCGCGATCAACCTATCAAATTTGAGCTCATTCCGACACAGTCGAGAAAAATGACGAAATTGCCCAGACGCGATTTTTGCTACCGATCAACCTGTCAAATTTTAGCCCATTCCGACACAGTCGTGAAAAATGAGGAAATTGCCTCCGGCGCGATTTTTGTTTCCGATCAACCAATCAAATTTTAGCCCATTTCGATATCGTCGCGAAAAATGACAAAATTGCCCCCGGCGCGATTTTTCTTTCCTATCAACCAGTCAAATTTTAGCCAATTCCGACACAGTTGCAAAAAATGACGAAAATACCCCCGACGCTGTTTTTGTTACTGATCAACCTGTCAAATTTGAGCCCATTCCGACACAGTCGCGAAAAATTACGAAATTGCCCCGACGCGATTTTTGTTTCCGATCAACGTGTCAAATTTTAGCCAATTCCGACACAGTCGCGAAAAATGACGAAATTCTCCCCGACACGATTTTTGTTTCCGATCAACCAGTCAAATTTTAGCCCATTCCGACTTCGTCGCGAAAAATGACAAAATAGCCCCCGGCGCGATTTTTGTTTCCGATCAACCTGTCAAATTTTAGCCAATTCCGACACTGTTGCGAAAAATGACGAAATTGCCTTCGGCGCGGTTTTTTGTCTCCGATCAACTGGTCAAATTTCAACCCATTCCGACACCGTCCCGAAAAATGACAAAATTGCCCCCGACGCGATTTTTCTTTCCTATCAACCAGTCAAATTTTAGCCAATTCCGACACAGTTGCAAAAAATGACGAAATTACCCTTCACGCGATTTTTGTTCCTGATCAACCTGTCAAATTTGAACCCATTCCGACACAGCCGGGAAAAAGGAGAAAATTACCCTCGGCGTAATTTTTATTTCCGATCAGACTGCCAAATTTCAGCCCATTCCAACACATTCGTGAAAAAAGACGAAATTGTCCCCGGCGCTATTTTTGTTTCCGATGCACCAGTCAAATTTTAGCCGATTTCGACACCGTCGCGAAAAATGACGAAATTGCCCTCGGCGCGATTTTTGTTTCCGATCAACCTGTCAAATTTTAGCCAATTTCGACACAGTTACGAAAAATTACGAAATTACCCCCGGTGCGGTTTTTGTTCCCGATCAACCTGTCAAATTTGAGCCCATTCCGGCACAGTCGCGAAAAATGACGAAATTGCCCCCGACGCGATTCTTGTTTCCGATCAACCTGTCAAATTTTAGCCAATTCCGACACAGTCGCGAGAAATGACGAAATTGTCCCCAGCTAGGTTTTTGTTTCCGATCAACCAGTCAGATTTTAGCCCATTCCGACATCGACACGAAAAATGACAAGATTGCCCCCGCGCGATTTTTGTTTCCGATCAACCTGTCAAATTTTAGCCAATTCCGACACTGTTGCGAAAAATGACGAAATTGCCTCCGGCGCGATTTTTGTCTCCGATCAACTTGTCAAATTTTAGCCCATTCCGACACCGTCGCGAAAAATGACAAAATTGCCCCCCGTGAGATTTTTGTTTCCGATCAACTTGTCAAATTTTAGCCAATTCCGACACAGTCGCGAAAAATAACGAAATTGCCCCCGGCGCGGTTTTTGGCCCCGGTTAACCTGTCAACTTTGTGCCCATTCCGACAACATTGCAAAAAATGATAAAATTTCCCCGGCGCGGTTTTTGTTTCCGATCGATCTGTCAAATTTTTGCCCATTTCGACACAGTCGCGAAAAATGACGAAATTGCCCCCGAGGCGATTTTTGTTTCCGATCAACCTGTCAAATTTTAGCCCATTCCGACATCGTCGCCAAAAATGACAAAATAGCCCCCGGGGCGATTTTTGTTTCCGATCAACCTGTCAAATTTTAGCCCATTCCGACATCGTCGCCAAAAATGACAAAATAGCCCCCGGGGCGATTTTTGTTTCCGATCAACCTGTCAAATTTTAGCCCATTCCGACATCGTCGCCAAAAATGACAAAATAGCCCCCGGGGCGATTTTTGTTTCCGATCAACCTGTCAAATTTTAGCCCATTCCGACATCGTCGCCAAAAATGACAAAATAGCCCCCGGGGCGATTTTTGTTTCCGATCAACCTGTCAAATTTTAGCCCATTCCGACATCGTCGCCAAAAATGACAAAATAGCCCCCGGGGCGATTTTTGTTTCCGATCAACCTGTCAAATTTTAGCCCATTCCGACATCGTCGCCAAAAATGACAAAATAGCCCCCGGGGCGATTTTTGTTTCCGATCAACCTGTCAAATTTTAGCCAATTCCGACACAGTTGCGAAAAATGACGAAATTCTCCCGGCGCGATTTTTGTTCCCGATCAACCTATCAAATTTGAGCCCATTCCGACACGGTCGAGAAAAATGACGAAATTGCCCCCGAGGCGATTTTTGTTTCCGATCAACGTGTCAAATTTTAGCCCATTCCGACACAGTCGCGAAAAATGACGAAATTGTCCCCGGCGCTATTTTTGTTTCCGATCAACCAAACAAATTTTAGCCCATTCCGACATCGTCGCCAAAAATGACAAAATAGCCCCCGGGGCGATTTTTGTTTCCGATCAACCTGTCAAATTTTAGCCCATTCCTACACAGTCGCGAAAAATGACGAAATTACCCTCGGCGCGATTTTTTCTTTCCGATCAACCTGTCAAATTTTAGCCCATTCCTACACAGTCGCGAAAAATGACGAAATTACCCTCGGCGCGATTTTTTCTTTCCGATCAACCTGTCAAATTTTAGCCCATTCCTACACAGTCGCGAAAAATGACGAAATTACCCTCGGCGCGATTTTTTCTTTCCGATCAACCTGTCAAATTTTAGCCCATTCCTACACAGTCGCGAAAAATGACGAAATTACCCTCGGCGCGATTTTTTCTTTCCGATCAACCTGTCAAATTTTAGCCCATTCCTACACAGTCGCGAAAAATGACGAAATTACCCTCGGCGCGATTTTTTCTTTCCGATCAACCTGTCAAATTTTAGCCCATTCCTACACAGTCGCGAAAAATGACGAAATTACCCTCGGCGCGATTTTTTCTTTCCGATCAACCTGTCAAATTTTAGCCCATTCCTACACAGTCGCGAAAAATGACGAAATTGCCCCCGGCGCGATTTTTGTTTCCGATCAACCTGTCAAATTTTAGCCCATTCCTACACAGTCGCGAAAAATGACGAAATTACCCTCGGCGCGATTTTTTCTTTCCGATCAACCTGTCAAATTTTAGCCCATTTCGACACAGTTGCAAAAAATGATGAAATTACCCCCGGCGCGATTTTTGTTCCTGATCAACCTGTCAAATTTGAGCCCATTCCGGCACAGTCGCGAAAAATGACGAAATTACCCTCGGCGCGATTTTTTCTTTCCGATCAACCTGTCAAATTTGAGCCCATTCCGGCACAGTCGCGAAAAATGACGAAATTACCCTCGGCGCGATTTTTTCTTTCCGATCAACCTGTCAAATTTGAGCCCATTCCGGCACAGTCGCGAAAAATGACGAAATTACCCTCGGCGCGATTTTTTCTTTCCGATCAACCTGTCAAATTTGAGCCCATTCCGGCACAGTCGCGAAAAATGACGAAATTACCCTCGGCGCGATTTTTTCTTTCCGATCAACCTGTCAAATTTGAGCCCATTCCGGCACAGTCGCGAAAAATGACGAAATTACCCTCGGCGCGATTTTTTCTTTCCGATCAACCTGTCAAATTTGAGCCCATTCCGGCACAGTCGCGAAAAATGACGAAATTACCCTCGGCGCGATTTTTTCTTTCCGATCAACCTGTCAAATTTGAGCCCATTCCGGCACAGTCGCGAAAAATGACGAAATTACCCTCGGCGCGATTTTTTCTTTCCGATCAACCTGTCAAATTTGAGCCCATTCCGGCACAGTCGCGAAAAATGACGAAATTACCCTCGGCGCGATTTTTTCTTTCCGATCAACCTGTCAAATTTGAGCCCATTCCGGCACAGTCGCGAAAAATGACGAAATTACCCTCGGCGCGATTTTTTCTTTCCGATCAACCTGTCAAATTTGAGCCCATTCCGGCACAGTCGCGAAAAATGACGAAATTACCCTCGGCGCGATTTTTTCTTTCCGATCAACCTGTCAAATTTGAGCCCATTCCGGCACAGTCGCGAAAAATGACGAAATTACCCTCGGCGCGATTTTTTCTTTCCGATCAACCTGTCAAATTTGAGCCCATTCCGGCACAGTCGCGAAAAATGACGAAATTACCCTCGGCGCGATTTTTTCTTTCCGATCAACCTGTCAAATTTGAGCCCATTCCGGCACAGTCGCGAAAAATGACGAAATTACCCTCGGCGCGATTTTTTCTTTCCGATCAACCTGTCAAATTTGAGCCCATTCCGGCACAGTCGCGAAAAATGACGAAATTACCCTCGGCGCGATTTTTTCTTTCCGATCAACCTGTCAAATTTGAGCCCATTCCGGCACAGTCGCGAAAAATGACGAAATTACCCTCGGCGCGATTTTTTCTTTCCGATCAACCTGTCAAATTTGAGCCCATTCCGGCACAGTCGCGAAAAATGACGAAATTACCCTCGGCGCGATTTTTTCTTTCCGATCAACCTGTCAAATTTGAGCCCATTCCGGCACAGTCGCGAAAAATGACGAAATTACCCTCGGCGCGATTTTTTCTTTCCGATCAACCTGTCAAATTTGAGCCCATTCCGGCACAGTCGCGAAAAATGACGAAATTACCCTCGGCGCGATTTTTTCTTTCCGATCAACCTGTCAAATTTGAGCCCATTCCGGCACAGTCGCGAAAAATGACGAAATTACCCTCGGCGCGATTTTTTCTTTCCGATCAACCTGTCAAATTTGAGCCCATTCCGGCACAGTCGCGAAAAATGACGAAATTACCCTCGGCGCGATTTTTTCTTTCCGATCAACCTGTCAAATTTGAGCCCATTCCGGCACAGTCGCGAAAAATGACGAAATTACCCTCGGCGCGATTTTTTCTTTCCGATCAACCTGTCAAATTTGAGCCCATTCCGGCACAGTCGCGAAAAATGACGAAATTACCCTCGGCGCGATTTTTTCTTTCCGATCAACCTGTCAAATTTGAGCCCATTCCGGCACAGTCGCGAAAAATGACGAAATTACCCTCGGCGCGATTTTTTCTTTCCGATCAACCTGTCAAATTTGAGCCCATTCCGGCACAGTCGCGAAAAATGACGAAATTACCCTCGGCGCGATTTTTTCTTTCCGATCAACCTGTCAAATTTGAGCCCATTCCGGCACAGTCGCGAAAAATGACGAAATTACCCTCGGCGCGATTTTTTCTTTCCGATCAACCTGTCAAATTTGAGCCCATTCCGGCACAGTCGCGAAAAATGACGAAATTACCCTCGGCGCGATTTTTTCTTTCCGATCAACCTGTCAAATTTGAGCCCATTCCGGCACAGTCGCGAAAAATGACGAAATTACCCTCGGCGCGATTTTTTCTTTCCGATCAACCTGTCAAATTTGAGCCCATTCCGGCACAGTCGCGAAAAATGACGAAATTACCCTCGGCGCGATTTTTTCTTTCCGATCAACCTGTCAAATTTGAGCCCATTCCGGCACAGTCGCGAAAAATGACGAAATTACCCTCGGCGCGATTTTTTCTTTCCGATCAACCTGTCAAATTTGAGCCCATTCCGGCACAGTCGCGAAAAATGACGAAATTACCCTCGGCGCGATTTTTTCTTTCCGATCAACCTGTCAAATTTGAGCCCATTCCGGCACAGTCGCGAAAAATGACGAAATTACCCTCGGCGCGATTTTTTCTTTCCGATCAACCTGTCAAATTTGAGCCCATTCCGGCACAGTCGCGAAAAATGACGAAATTACCCTCGGCGCGATTTTTTCTTTCCGATCAACCTGTCAAATTTGAGCCCATTCCGGCACAGTCGCGAAAAATGACGAAATTACCCTCGGCGCGATTTTTTCTTTCCGATCAACCTGTCAAATTTGAGCCCATTCCGGCACAGTCGCGAAAAATGACGAAATTACCCTCGGCGCGATTTTTTCTTTCCGATCAACCTGTCAAATTTGAGCCCATTCCGGCACAGTCGCGAAAAATGACGAAATTACCCTCGGCGCGATTTTTTCTTTCCGATCAACCTGTCAAATTTGAGCCCATTCCGGCACAGTCGCGAAAAATGACGAAATTACCCTCGGCGCGATTTTTTCTTTCCGATCAACCTGTCAAATTTGAGCCCATTCCGGCACAGTCGCGAAAAATGACGAAATTACCCTCGGCGCGATTTTTTCTTTCCGATCAACCTGTCAAATTTGAGCCCATTCCGGCACAGTCGCGAAAAATGACGAAATTACCCTCGGCGCGATTTTTTCTTTCCGATCAACCTGTCAAATTTGAGCCCATTCCGGCACAGTCGCGAAAAATGACGAAATTACCCTCGGCGCGATTTTTTCTTTCCGATCAACCTGTCAAATTTGAGCCCATTCCGGCACAGTCGCGAAAAATGACGAAATTGCCCCCGGCTCTATTTTCGTTCCCGATCAACCTGTCAAATTTGAGCCCATTCCGGCACAGTCGCGAAAAATGACGAAATTGCCCCCGGCGCGACTCTTGTTTCCGATCAACCTGTCAAATTTTAGCCAATTCCGACACAGTCGCGAGAAATGACGAAATTGTCCCCAGCTAGGTTTTTGTTTTCGATCAACCAGTCAGATTTTAGCCCATTCCGACATCGACCCGAAAAATGACAAGATTGCCCCCGCGAGTTTTTTGTTTCCAATCAACCTGTCAGATTTTAGCCAATTCCGACACTGTTGCGAAAAATGACGAAATTGCCTCCGGCGCGATTTTTGTCTCCGATCGACCTTCCAAATTTCAGCCCATTCCGACACACTCGAGAAAAAGGAGGAAATTGCCCTCGGCGTGATTTTTATTTCCGATCAAACTGCCAAATTTCAGCCCATTCCGACACTGTCGCGAAAAATTTCGAAATTGCCCCCTGCGCGATTATTTTTTCGATCAAGCTGTTATATTTTAGCCAATTCCGACACAGTTGCGAAAAATGACGAAATTCTCCCGGCGCGATTTTTGTTCCCGATCAACCTGTCAAATTTGAGCCCATTCCGACACGGTCGAGAAAAATGACGAAATTGCCCCCGAGGCGATTTTTGTTTCCGATCAACCTGTCAAATTTTAGCCCATTCCGACACAGTCGCGAAAAATGACGAAATTGTCCCCGGCGCGATTTTTGTTTCCAATCAACCAATCAAATTTGAGCCCATTCCGACACAGTTGCCAAAAATGACGAAATCGCCCCCGGTGTGATTTTTGTTTCCGATCAACCTGTCAAATTTTTGCCCATTTCGACACCGTCTCGAAAAATGTCGAAATTGCCCCCGGCGCGATTTTTTTTCGATCAAGCCGTCAAATTTTAGCCAATTCTGACACAGTTGCGAAAAATGACGAAATTCTCCCGGCGGGATTTTTGTTTCCGATCAACCTGTCAAATTTTGGCCCATTCCGACACAGTCGCGAAAAATGACGAAATTGTCCCCGGAGCGATTTTTGTTTCCGATCAACCTGTCAAATTTTAGACAATTACGACACATTTTCGAAAAATGACGAAATTACCCCCTGCGCGATTTTTGTTCCCGACCAACCTGTCAAATTTGAGCCCATTCCGACACAGTCGTGGAAAATGATGAAATTACTCCCGACGCGATTTTTGTTTCCGATTAACCTGTCAAATTTTAGCCCATTCCTACACAGTCACGAAAAATGACGAAATTGCCCCCGGCGCGATTTTTTCTTTCCGATCAACCTGTC
>NW_019234191.1:0-2396 GCF_002742605.1 Olea europaea var. sylvestris
ACTGCACAGTCATTACAACAGAAGAATAACAGGACCTACTTAGTTGTCAACAGCATCTAGCCGGCGGAAGCAGATCGGCGGCGCGTGTATGGCTGTGCGCGTGTAGAGTGAGAGAGATGGAGAGACGAGGGAGTAAACGGTACTTTCATTAGATTAATCGGGTCCTTGACATTGACGTGGCCTATTTATCCAACCACGCGAGTAAGTGAGGAGGGCATTTTGGTAATTTAAAATTACAATAATAATTTCTTTTTATACACTTTAATAAATTCTTTATTTTATCTTTTTAACAATCACTTATTATTTTCTCCTCATTTAGTAATGGATTAAGATAAACAATCACTTATTATTTTCTCCTCATTTAGTAATAGATTAATACTTAAAAGAGTGTAAACAATTTTGAATATACACGCTAGTGAAAATTTAAAATTATATTTTATTGAAGAATTTGATGATAAATGAATTGATTTTTTTGATTAATTATGATGTCTTGTATATAAATAATGTAAATATTAACAAATGAAAGCTTATCAATAAAGTAAACGCTCATTCTTATAAATTTATTAACTAAAATAAAATGTTAAATATGTAAGTATTATGCCCTAGGTCTAATCAATTTTGGACATAAATACTTTTGATATATAATTAATGTAATTTAATGACAGATCTATTATTTAATTAATAGACAATTAAATAAATAATAGAGTCCGTAAATTCAAATCTTCGTAATTTATTAATTATAAGGAGTTGTGATTGTGAGATACAAATTACATCTGATTGAATCTTAAATCATTCATGGTCGTAAGTAATAACGAGATACGGATATCGTTATTACGAATAGACCATCACATGTGACATTTCTTATTTGTGAAGTAAGTAACTGATCTCACAAGTTAAAGTGTGGTGACACTTAAATGAACACGTTGATATTTTGTTATAGAACAAAACATTAGAGACCCGTCGAGAGATTCCACATTGATAACTATCTGAGTGTCGGTGGTTAATCTCTAACGTTCGGTAGTGGAATTGGTAGTTTGACTTGAGGTCGTCATGGTACCTTATAGGATTACAGTCATGCTTTGAAGATGTTGTATGTTGTTCTACAAAGGGCCGCTAATACGACATCGTTCGAGTATGTCAAGAACCATATGAAGGTTGTGAATGACCAATAGAGGATTCGTCACTCTTAGATAGTAAGAGATTGTGATCTACATTTCGTTCAATTAAGTCAATAATGAAATCCTTGGCCAAGGTATACATATAAGTCGAAAAGGAGTTTTCGACTCATATTGGCTTAATAGAAGAATGAAAGATATGATCGATAATCGAGATTGACACACTTTCATATCTCGTAGTTGATCAGATCATATTGACGAATAGATTATAATTTCATGGTAAACGAACATTTTTTGTTTTGTCATACCACGTGACATTTTTCGTCACGTGTGTTGCCCTAATATATTACTAGATGTCAATCTGGGACGGCGAGTGTGAATTTGTGATAAATTAAAAGGGTGGTTAATTTATCAGTTTTGATTAGATTAAAATAATATTTCACGTTTTTAGGTATCGTAGTCGGGAACCTGATGGGTCGCACACAAAAAAAATTGGAAGATTGTAAATTGCCAATTAATTAATTCATCCAATTGTTGGATAAAATTAATTAATTTGATTGGTTATTTTTAGCCCCGAATTAATTAATTGAATTAATTAATTCACGGACCGAATTTAATTAAATGGATTAATTAAATATTGGATCGGACTGGGCCGAACCCGTTTGGGTTTATATAAATACATAGCTAGAGTTGGAGATTCATATGATTTTCATTATTCTTGCTGGCACAAGAGGAAAAATCCTAACAGTTGCAGTCTATTCTCTATGTGGATTTCATTAGAGGCTGGATAATTGGATAACTGTGGGAGGCAGATTCAAGATTGCTGGAACAAAAAGAAAAGCAAAAGGTTTGTAGAATTCTTCAAAAATACAATCTTTATCGTGATCTCTATCTAAACACAAAGGAATTCTCGATGGAAATCGAAATAATTTTAATTTTCCGTTGTGCGTGTATACGTAGATTCCCAACAAAATATACACCTACAATTTTTATAATACATGTAAAATTTAACTAAAAACAGTATTTGTTGGTTTATTAAAACGATATATATCATTTTAATAAATCGGCGGCAGGCATATTGATTACCCGTTGCAAGTGGTGGTAGACATATGTGACAAAAGCGAATTATTACAACCATTTCCCAATTGAATCGAAGCGATGCAATAGAGAAGAGCTTGAGAGAGTCGTTTGTTTGTTCAGAGCTTGCATCTTGTATTACTGTTTTCTTTTTTATTTGACACTTTAAAATGTTGAGGTAGTGGGGTTTGGAGTTGAGCCAAT
>NW_019234192.1:0-2395 GCF_002742605.1 Olea europaea var. sylvestris
TTTCTTTCATTTTACTCAATTTCATAGTTTATTATACTTAACTCCTTCAATAAAATTGAATTTAATCTAACAACCTAACAACTATAAAATCAAATATATCCTTTCAATAAGTAACTTTTACTTACCTTTCAAAATTGAGAAATTCAAACCTAATAGTATAACCCACCTAATTCCTAACATGTTGGCGAGTTTTCCCTTCTTTTTTCTTCTTCTTTTCCTTTTTTGCCTCTTTTTCCTTTCTCTTTTTCTTCTCTGTACCCTTTTTTTTGTGTTGTGTGTTATTAATTTGATTTGGGTGGAATTGGATTGATATCAATCTAATTCCACCGCCTCATTATACTATATATTTTTTTTGTTTGACTTATTTTATTTATTAACTTAATGTATTACACATAATGACAAAAGAATCACAATTTCACAATTTCAATTCACAATGTCCAATTCAGTAATTAACAATTTCACATAATGAATTCACAGTGCAATACCAATGTATACTATCAATCCATTGCAATTCACATTTCACAATGCAATTCGCAATTCACAGTTTCACATGATCAATTCACCGTCCAATTTGCAATTTCACAATACAATTTATATTATTTCCAAATCTTAAGCAACTTGAACTTACAATTTCACAGTCCACTGGATGGAAGCCGGGAAGTCTGCAGTTCTGCTGCCCCTGTCCGTGCCTCTTTGAGCAATCGAAGTCCAAAGTGCTAACTTCATTTTATATGTTAAAAAAAAAAATATATATATATATATATAACAACAAATAAGGGAAAAAAAATCAAAATCACTACTGCTGAAAAATTAAAATTGGACTTCAGCTTCTTCAGTTCTTCTGGCTTCTTCTTTCATTGGGCTAGCTGGAAGAAAGCATAGCCGGTTCTCGTGGCGGTTGGCGGTTTAAAGAGTGGCGGGGAAGAGTGACTAGAGTCGTAGACGGAGATTAGACCCCCTAATCTAGGAGATGCCGATGGACTGGAACTGGAACTGGAACGGAGGTCGCGACTCGCGAACGCAAAGGGAAGGAAGGAGACGAACTCACGAGAGTCGAGAGATGCAAAGGGAAGGGAAGGGTTTTGCTTTCAGTTTTCAGATTAAATGAAGAGGAAAACGGGTTAATTGATTTATGATTTCGGGTCAGGGTCAGTGGGTCAGTAAACGGGTCGTGAGCTGTAGGCAATTAGGCTTCTCTCTGAGCTGGAAGACTGAAAATAGGCTAAAAGAAAGTAAAAAAATTTAAAAAATAATAATAATTCTGGGCCTACTTGAGCCTAGAAGTCCAGTGCGGACAGATGCCCCTACTATTCATTATTTGTCGAAGTCTCATGTAATACTAATAGTCCTCGTTGGACTGAACTGATATAATGCTGGTAGCAATGAATTTAGCTCCTGATACATATGGATGGACTTTTATATTCATATATTTATGACATTTTTGGTATGTTCAATTGGGTATGGATAAACGTTTTACCGATCTTTCTTGTTTGTTAATCTTGTTTAATCCAACGTACTGGACTGCAACTTTCTTGAAATATGTGAAAAGCACAACTAGCAAATCTTGATAGAAATGGTATCTTTTCTTTTTCTGTGCTTTCAATTTCCGGGCTTCAAAGTTGTAAAAACTTTCTGCATTTCAGTTATTTAATCAACAACTCTAAAATCAGAACTGGAATATCAATATTGTAAAATTTCATATGGGATTCATATCACACTTTAATTGCATTTGAGAACTCAAACAAGAAAAAAAAAGAAAATTAGCATTATTCAAATCAAGTTATTGTCATTTCTTCACTGATGCAATGGAAATATGCAAAATAATCATCAAATATTCATTGATTCATTAGGAATACCGAAGAATGGGAAGAATTGAGAACGTTTACAATGTTATTCAAAAACAATCAAGTTACAATAAATCCTAATTCTAGCTAATTTATTGTTTTAAACAAAGAAAAATTCTAGAAAAACTAATCTAAACAAATATCCCATTAAATTGAAGTGTGAATTGAGTTTGTCTTTATCACTTCTAATATACGTCTGTGTTTATGTTTTATATTTTGTTACTTGTATGCATTTGTTCTCAATATCTTTTGAATTGGATAACGGGCTTTGTGTGTTGATTGAACAGGATTAAACGGGACATCAAGATTTTTGTCCGTTATGTCCAATGTTACGTATTCTAACATACCAAAAATGCATTTGAGCATTTTTATATGAGCACTGTAAGCAAACTAGCTATATTTAGAATATGTACACGTATGGTAAGCTATGCCTATATATGAAATTATTGCTGGGTCATCAATACGACCTCTTTTTGATCGGGCTTTCGCCCCTTCTTTCGGTTGATTAAAAGTTTACCAAGATTAGTTAATTAGGGGTTTGGGATAATTGT
>NW_019234193.1:0-2395 GCF_002742605.1 Olea europaea var. sylvestris
GGACTTAAAGAATTTACAAACCTTTTGCTTGTGATTAGGAGAGATGAGCCCTTTGGGTTGATCCATGTGTATATCCTCTTTTAACTCACCATTGCAGTTTTTACATTCATTAGATGAATTTCAATATTTTGTATTGTTGCAATTTCAATTAACAACTTTATTGAAGTGATTCTAGTTACGGGTGAATAGGTTCAAAGAAGTGAAGTCCTTTTTGTCTATATCCCTCGATGACCAATCTAGCTTTATATTTATCAATGGATCCATTCGATTTTAGTTTCTTTTTGAACATTCATTTACACCATAAAGGCTTGTTTCTAGTAGGTAAATTAATTAACTCTCAAGTATGGTTTTGCATTATAAAATCTCACTTTGAGAGCTTATTTTCAATGCGGTGCTTCCGGTGTAGACATTACTTCATCGAAAGTCTTTGGGTCATTCTCTACCACATAGGTTAGAAAATTTCAGCCAAACGACGTAGATATTCTAGCCCTTTTACTACACATTGGTTCCTCTTCCTTTGAAGTGTCACAAGTTAATTCTCAACTTCCGTCTTATAATGTTTAAAGGCATCTAATGCTTTGTCTTTACTTCTTAGTAGAAAGACACAATAATATTTATTACAATTGTCAATGGAAGTAAAAGTATTTCTTACCACTTTTAGTTTGAACAAATTTTAAGTCACAAATATCGCTATGTATTAATTTTAAAGGTGCCATGTTCCTTTGAATTAAGTGAAAAGGTGTTTGACCAACTTTGATTTAACACATACTTCACACTTATGATTAGAATTAGTCTTAAGCGTTGGAATTAAATTTTGATTTATAAGTTTGCACATTAATTTGTAATTGACACGCTGTAATCGATTATGCCATAAACAAGACAACTCAAGCATATAAGTAGACTTCAAAGTTTTATTCATAATGCTGTATTTCGGTACAATTGTAAAAACGTTCATTTTGAACATTTCATCACATAGCTATCATTTACTAATATACATATTATTCTTAGTGAGTACAAATTTATCGGATGCAAATACAAGTTTAAAGTCATTTTTGCTAAGTTGATACCTGTATACAAGATTTTTGCGAATGTCAATATATATAGGACTTTGTTGAGGACGAGCTCTTTACCGAATGTCATCTTCAAAGTAACTTTCCCATGTCCTTCAACTTTAAAACTTACAGAATTTTTCATGAAGAGTTGTTCTCCATTTAATTCTTTATAGTTTGAGAACATGGTCTTGTTTGCACAAATGTGAATGGTAGCACCAGTATTAACCCACTATTCCCTTGAATTTCCAACGTTATATTTAGAAACAACCGCGGAGAGATTCATCTCTTGTATCCCTATAAAAAGGGTGTCTCTTTCAACCACATTTGCTGGTGCGTTCATCTTAAGCTTTTGACATTCATTTGAATGACGTTCGGCTTTTTCACAATTGTAACAGTTGTCTAAACATTTTGGCGTTCTTGGACTTGTCTGTTCTTGGTACATCACTGGAGATCTTATGCTTCTTTTTGACAACCTTTGAACCAGTTTCAACAAACTTTGCTTCAAGTTGAACAATGGATTTTCTTTCGATTTTTTTATTCTTCTTCAATCCTCAAACGGACTATCAATTCCCCCAAGTTCATCTTCTTGCGTTTGTGTTTAAGATAATTTTTGAAATCTCTCTACATATGCAGGAGTTTCTCAATGATGGCTGCAACTTGGAAGGATTCACTCAATTCCATCTTTTCAGCATGTATGTCATGAAATAGAATTTGAAGCTATTGCACTTATCTTATTACGGTTTTGGAGTCTACCATTTTGTAGTCCAGGGGCGGAGCCAGGAAGATATGTTAGGTTGTGTTGAAAATTAAATTTTTTTCATAGATACCCTTTGCTATTTGAGATTTAGTTTAAAAAGTTAAACTCTTGACGCTAATGACAAAATGGGTCAAGATATGTTTATAAGCATTTATGACAAAATTCTAACAAATATATTTTTAATTGATAAAAGTAAATATAAAACATATTACTTATTTTGGTAATAGCATTCATTTCATGGTCGAAATAAATAAATCTTTAACTCACAAGAATAACTAAGCAATATATGAAAAAATACATTAGAAAAAATTAATTACTTTTAAGCTTAGTCAAACATGTAACATGTTACAATAAGTTATTTATCTTTATTTTAATCAATAAAAATTATTTCTAATATAATAAACTAATTTGATTATAAATGAACTACTTAAATTTGAAGCTAAATTTGAATAATGGCATTGGGTTTGGGTTGAGAATGAAGTTAATTGTGCTAAAATTAATTTTTGGGTTGGGCTAAATTTTTATTCTTCTTTATTTCATCAATAAATTTCCATTTTTTACAAGTTAATTAGCTTTTGGGCTACAG
>NW_019234194.1:0-2395 GCF_002742605.1 Olea europaea var. sylvestris
ACGTATCAATTGGATGGAAAATTTGTTTGAAATTTAAACTGTCCAATAGGGTAATGTCACGTGGTAAAGTGTAATCTAAAGTGTACACCGTAGTGTACATGAAGCAGGGTTCTTACCAATTGAACTTTGCTATATGTAAACCGATTTTTGACACATTGTTTGACACTTGCATTGTTGTCTAAGTGTCAATTGGATGGGAAAACTATTTCAAATTTACACTGTCTAACAGTGTAATGTCACATGGCAAAGTGTAAACTAAAGTGTACACCATAGTGTACATGTAGCAAGGTTCTTACCGATTGAACTTTGCCATTTGTACACTAATTTTTGACAGTTTTTTGACATTTGCATTGTTGTCAAGTGTTAACTGGATGGAAAAACTAGTCGAAAATTAAACTGTCCAACAGGGTAATGTCACATGGCAAAGTTTAAACTAAAGTGTACACCATAGCGTACGTGTAGCAAGGTTCTTACCGATTGAACTTTACTGTTTGTACACTGATTTTTGACACGTTGTTTGACACTGGCATTGTTCTCAAGTGTTAATGGGAAAGGAAAAACGTTTGAAATTTAAACTGTCCAACAAGGTAATGTCACGTGGGGAAGTTTAAACTAAAGTTTACACCATAGTGTACGTGTCGCGAGGTTCTTACCGATTGAACTTTACTATTTGTACATCGATTTTTAACTCGTTGTTTGACACTTGCATTGTTGTCATGTGTCAATTGGATGGGAAAACTATTCGAAACTTATACTGTCTTATTGGGTAATGTCATGTGGCAAAGTGTAAACTAAAGTGTAGACCATAGTGTACATGTAGCTAGGTCCTTACCGATTGAACATTGGTATTTCTACACCGATTTTTGACACGTTGTTAAACACTTGCATTTTTGTCAAGTGTCAATTGGATGGGAAAAATGTTTGAAATTTAAAGTGTCCAATAGGGTAACGACACGTGGCAAAGTGTAAACTAAGGTGTCCACCATAGTGTAATTTAGCAAGGTCCTTGCTGATTGAACTTTACAATTTGTACACAAATTTTGGACACGTTGTTTTACACTGACATTGTTGTCTTGTATCAATTGGATGAGAAAAATGTTTGAAATTTGAACTGTCCAAAAGTATAACGCAATGTGGCAAAGTATAAACTAAAGTGTACATCATAGTGTACATGTAGAAAGGTTTTTACCGATCAAACTTTGCTATTTGTACACCGATTCTTGACACGTTTTTTGACACTTGTATTGTTGTCAAGTATCATATGGATGGGAAAATTGTTCTAAATTTATACTGTCTAACAGGTTAATGTCACGTGACAAAGTGTAAGATAAAGTGTACACCATAGTTTACATGTAGCTAGGTCCTTACCGATTGAAAATTACTATTTGTACACTAATTTTTGAAACATTGTTTGGCACTTGCATTGTTGTGAAGTGTTAATCGGATGGGAAAATTGTTTGAAATTTAAACTGTCCAACAGGGTAATGTCACATGGCAAAGTGTAATCTAAAGTGCACACCATAATGTACATGTATCAAGGTTCTTTCCGATTGAACTTTACAATTTGTACACCGAATTTTGACACGTTGTTTGACACTTGCATTGTTGTCAAGTGTCAACTGGATGGGAAAACTATTTGACAATTAAAGTGTCCAACAAGGTAAAGACACAGGGCGAAGTGTAAACTAAAGTGTACACCTTAGTGTAATGTTGCAAGGTCCTTGCCATTTGAACTTTACAATTTGTACATAGATTTTGTACATGTTGTTTGACACTTACATTGTTGGCTAGTGTCAATTGGATGGGAAAACTGTTTGAATTTTGAACTGTCCAACAAGGTAATGTCACGTGGAAAAGTGTACACTAAAGTGTACACCATAGTGTACATGTAGAAAGGCTCTTACCGATTGAACTTTGCTAATTGTACATCGATTTTTGACACGTTGTTTGACACTTGCATTATTGTCAAGTGTCAATTGGATGGGAAAATTATTCTAAATTTATACTGTCTAATAGGGTAATGTCACGTGGCAATGTGTAAGCTAAAGTATACACCATAGTGTACAGCTAGCTAGGTCCTTACTGATTGAACATTGCTATTTGTACACTGATTTTTGACGCGTTATTTGACACTTGCATTGTTGTGAAGTATCAATTGGATAGAAAAATTGTTTGAAATTTAAACTGTCCAACAGGGTAATGTCACGTGGCAAAGTGTAATCTAAAGTGTACACCATAGTGTACATGAAGCAGGGTTCTTACCGATTGAACTTTGCTATTTGTACACCGATTTTTGACACGTGGTTTGACACTTGCGTTGTTGTCATGTGCCAATTAGAAGGGAAACTATTCCAAATTTATACTGTCTTATAGGGTAAAGTCAAGTGGTAAAGTG
>NW_019234195.1:0-2395 GCF_002742605.1 Olea europaea var. sylvestris
ATTGCCAAAATCCCTTGTACGTCACGACGAAGTGGTGAATTCAATCTAAAACGGTCGCTACATTTCCAAAAAGTACTTATGGGACCAAAACAGACGCCGTTAGCAAAAGTCACGCTCAATTCTTCGTACGCCGACAATCCAAGTGTACCAAATATGCAAGTGCTCAGTCTTTCGAAAAATGGCCGAAATCCTTCGTACGTCTTGACGAAATGGTGAGTTCAATCCAAAACGGTCGCTACATTTCCAAAAAGTACTTATGGACCCAAAACGGAGACCGTGTGAAAAAGTTACGCTCAATTCTTCGTCCCCCGACTCTCCAAGCGTTCTAAATGTGCAAGCGCTCATTCTTTTGAAAAATGGCCAAAATCACTCGTACGTCACGACGAAGGGGTGAGTTCAATCCAAAATGGTCGCTACATTTTCAAAAAGTACTTATGGGCCCAAAACAGACACCGTGTGCAAAAGTTACGCTCAATTCTTCGTACGCTGACAATCCAAGCGTTCCAAATATGCAAGTGCTCATTCTTTCGAAAAAGGGCCGAAATCCCTCGTACGCCACGACGAAGTGGCAAGTTCAATCCAAAACGGTCGCTACATTTTCAAAAAGTTCTTATGGGCCCAAAATGGACACCGTGTGCAAAAGTTACACTCAATTTTTGGTACGCCGACAATCCAAGCGTTCCAAATACGCAAGTGCTCATTCTTTCCAATAATGGCCGAAATCCATCATACGTCACGACGAAGTGGTGAGTTCAATCCAAAACGGTCGCTACATTTCCAAAAAGTTCTTATGGGCCCATAACGGACGCCGTGTGCAAAAGTTACGCTCAATTCTTCGTCCGCCGACACTCCAAGTGTTCTAAATATACAAGTGCTCATTCTTTTGATAAATGGCCGAAATCCCTCATACGTCCCGGCGAAGTTGAGAGTTCAATCCAAAACGGTCGCTACATTTTCAAAAAGTTCTTATGGGCCCATAACGGACGCCGTGTGCAAAAGTTACGCTCAATTCTTCGTCCGCCGACACTCCAAGTGTTCTAAATATACAAGTGCTCATTCTTTTGATAAATGGCCGAAATCCCTCATTCGTCACGATGAAGTGGTTAGTTCAATCCAAAATGGTCGCTACATTTCCAAAAATTACTTATGGGCCCAAAACGAACACCGTGTGCAAAAGTTGCGCTCAATTCTTCGTCCGCCGACACTCCAAGTGTTCTAAATATACAAGTGCTCATTCTTTTGAAAAATTGCCAAAATCCCTCGTACGTTAAGACGAAGTGGTGAGTTCAATCCAAAACGGTTGCTACATTTCCAAAAAGTACTTATGGGCCCAAAACGTAAACGTGTGCAAAAGTTACGCTCAATTCTTCGTACGCCAACAATCTAAGCGTTCCAAATATGCAAGTGCTCATTCTTTCGAAAAATGGCCAAAATCCTTCTTACGTCACGACGAAATGGTGAGTTCAATCCAAAACGGTCGCTACATTTCAAAAAAGTACTTATGGGCCCAAAACGGACACCGTGTGAAAAAGTTAAGCTCAATTCTTCGTCCGCCAACTCTCCAAGCATTCTAAATGTACAAGCGCTCATTCTTTTGAAAAAAGCCCAAAATCCCTCGTACGTCACGACGAAGTGGTGAGTTCAATCCAAAACGGTCGCTACATTTCCAAAAAGTACTTATGGGCCCAAAACAGACGCCGTTTGCAAAATTCACGCTCAATTCTTCGTGCGCGTACAATCCACGCGTTCCAAATATGCAAGTGCTCATTCTTTCAAAAAATGGCCGAAATCCCTCATACGTCACGACGAAGTGGTGAGTTCAATCCAAAACGGTCGCTACATTTCCAAAAAGTACTTATGGGCCCAAAACAGACGTCGTTTGCAAAATTCATGCTCAATTCTTCGTCCGCCGACTCTCCAAGCATTCTAAATATGCAAGTGCTCATTCTTTCAAAAAATTGACAAAATCCCTCGTACGACACGACGAAGTGGTGAGTTCAATCCAAAACGGTCGCTACATTTCCAAAAAGTACTTATGGGCCCAAAAACGGACACCGTGTACAAAAAGTTAAGCTCAATTCTTCGTCCGTCGACTCTCCAAGCGTTCTAAATATACAAGCACTCATTCCTTCCAAAAATGGCCAAAATCCCTCGTACGTCACGACGAAGGGGTGAGTTCAATCTAAAACGATCGCCACATTTCCAAAAAGTACTTATGGGCCCAAAATGGACACCGTGTGCAAAAGTTACACTCAATTCTTCGTCCGCCAATTCTCCATGCGTTCTAAATATGTAAAGCTCTCATTCTTTCCAAAAATGGCCAAAATCCCTCGTACGTCACGATGAAGTGGTGAGTTCAATCCAAAAAGGTCGTTACATTTCCAAAAAGTTCTTA
>NW_019234196.1:0-2395 GCF_002742605.1 Olea europaea var. sylvestris
CGTACGTGGGATTTCGGCCTTTTTTCGAAAGAAGGAGCACTTGCATATTTGGAACGCTTGGATTGTCAGCGTATGAAGAATTGGGCGTAACTTTTGCACTCGGTGTCCGTTTTGGGCCCGTAAGTCCTTTTTGGAAATGTAGCAACCGTTTTGGATTTAACTCAAAACTTCGTCGTGATGTATGAGGGATTTCCGCCATTTTTCGAAAGAATGAGCACTTGCATTTTTGGAACGCTTGGATTGTCAGCGTATGAAGAATTGGGCGTAACTTTTGCACACGGTGTCCGTTTTGGACCAGAAGTACTTTTTGGAAATGTAGCGACCATTTTGGATTGAACTCACAACTTCGTCGTGACGTACGAGGGATTTTGGGCATTTTTCGAAAGAATGAGCACTTGCATATTTCGAACGCCTGGATTGTCGACGTACGAAGAATTGAGCACAACTTTTGCACCCAGTGTCCGTTTTGGGACCATAAGTACTTTTTGGAAATGTAGCGACGGTTTCGGATTGAACTCACCACTTCGTCGTGACGTATGAGGGATTTCGGCCATTTTTCGAAAGTTTGAGCACTTGCATATTTGGATCGTTTGGATTGTCGACGTACGAAAAATTGAGCGTAACTTTTGCACCCGGTGTCCATTTTGGGCCCGTAAGTACTTTTTCGAAATGTAGCGACCGTTCTGGATTGAACTCACCACTTCGTTGTGACGTATGAGGGATTTCAGCCATTTTTCGAAAGAATGAGTACTTGCATATTTGGAACGTTTGGATTGTCGGCGTACGAAAAATTGAGCGTAACTTTTGCCCAAGGTGTCCGTTTTGGTCCAGTAAGTACTTTTTGGAAATGTAGCGACCGTTTTGGATTGAACTCACCACTTCGTCGTGACGTATGAGGGATTTCGGCCATTTTTCGAAAGTGTGAGCACTTGCATATTTGGAACACTTAGATTGTCGGCGTACGAAGAATTGAGCTTAACTTTTGCACACGGTGTCCGTTTTGTGCCCGTAAGTACTTTTTGAAAATGTAGCGACCGTTTTTGATTGAACTCACCACTTCGTCGTGACGTATGAGGGATTTCGGTCATTTTTCAAAAGTGTGAGCACCCGCATATTTGGAACGTTTGGATTGTCGACGTACGAAGAATTGAGCGTAACTTTTGCACCCGGTGTCCGTTTTGGGCCCGTAAGTCCTTTTTGGAAATGTAGCGACCGTTTTGGATTTAACTCACAACTTCGTCGTGACGTATGAGGGATTTCGACCATTTTTCGAAAGAATGAGCACCTGCATATTTGGAACTTTGGATTGTCGGCGTACGATGAATTGAGCGTAACTTTCGCACACGGTGTCCGTTTTGGGCCCGTAAGTACTTTTTGAAAATGTAGCGACCGTTTTTGATTGAACTCACCACTTCATCGTGACGTATGAGGGATTTCGGTCATTTTTCAAAAGTGTGAGCACCTGCATATTTGGAACGCTTGGATTGTTGACGTACGAAGAATTGAGCGTAACTTTTGCACCCGGTGTCCGTTTTGGGCCCGTAAGTCCTTTTTTGAAATGTAGCGACCGTTTTGGATTTAACTCACAACTTCGTCGTGACGTATGAGGGATTTCGACCATTTTTCGAAAGAATGAGCACTTGCATATTTGGAACGTCTGGATTGTCAGCGTACGATGAATTGAGCGTAACTTTTACACACAGTGTCCGTTTTGGGCCCGTAAGTACTTTTTGGAAATGTAGCGACCGTTTTTGATTGAACTCACCACTTCGTCGTTATGTCTGAGGGATTTCGGTCATTTTTCAAAAGTGTGAGCACTTGCATATTTGGAACGTTTGGATTGTCGGCGTACAAAGAATTGAGCGTAACTTTTGCACCCGGTGTCCATTTTGGGCCCGTAAGTCCTTTTTGGAAATGTAGCGACCGTTTTGGATTGAACTCACAACTTCGTCGTGACGTACGAGGGATTTCGGCCATTTTTCGAAAGAATGAGCACTTGCATATTTGGAACGCTTGGATTGTTGGCGTACGAAGAATTGAGCGTAACTTTTGCACACAGTGTCCATTTTGGGACCATAAGTACATTTTGGAAATGTAGCGACTGTTCTGGATTGAACTCACAACTTCGTTGTGACGTACGTGGGATTTCGGCCTTTTTTCGAAAGAAGGAGCACTTGCATATTTGGAACGCCTGGATTGTCGACGTACGAAGATTTGAGCGCAACTTTTGCAGCCGGTGTCCGTTTTGGGACCATAAGTAGTTTTTGGAAATGTAGCGACCGTTTTGGATTGAACTCACCACTTCGTCAAGTCGTATGAGGGATTTTGGCCATTTTTCAAAAGTGTGAGCACTTGCATATTTGGAACGTTTGGATTGTCGGCGTACGAAGAATTG
>NW_019234197.1:0-2395 GCF_002742605.1 Olea europaea var. sylvestris
AATTTCAGCCCATTCCGACACAATCGAGAGAAATGACGAAAATGCCCCCGTCGCATTTTTTATTTTCGATCAACCTGCCAAATCTCAGCCAATTTCAACGCAGTCGCGAAAAATAACGAAATTGCCCCTGGCGCGATTTTTATTTCCGATCAACCTGTTAAATTTTAGCCCATTTCGAAACAGTCGCGGAAAATGATGAAATTGCCCCCGGCGTCGCGAAAAATGATGAAATTGCCCCCGGGGCGGTTTTTTTGGTCAACCTGTCAAATTTGAGCCCATTCCGACACAGTTGCGAAAAATGACGAAATTGCCCCCGGCGCGCTTTTTGTTTCCGATCAACCTGTCAAATTTTAGCCAATTTCGACACAGTTGCGAAAAATGACGAAATCACCTGGCGCGATTTTTGATCCCGATCAACCTGTCAAATTTGAGCCCATTCCGACACAGTCGCGAAAAATGACGAAATTGCCCCAGGCGCGACTTTTGTTTCTGATCAACCTGTCAAATTTTAGCCCATTCCGACAGAGTCGCGAAAATTGACGAAATTGCCCCCGATGCAATTTTTTGTTACCGATCAACCGGCCAAATTTTAGCCCATTGCGACACAGTTGCGAAAAATGACGAAATTGCCCCTGGCACGATTTTTGTTTCCGATCAACGAGTCAAATTTTAGCCCATTCCGACACAGTCGAGAAAAATGACGAACATGCCCCCGGCGTGATTTTTATTCCGATCAACCTGCTAAATTTCAGCAAATTTCGACGCAATCGAGAAAAATGACGAAAATACCCTCTGCGCATTTTTTATTTACGATCAACCTGCCAAATTTCAGCCAATTTCAACACAGTCGCGAAAAATGACGAAATTGCCCCTGACGCGATTTTTATCTCCGATCAACCTGTTAAATTTTAGCCCATTCCGAAACAGTCGGGGAAAATGACGAAATTGCCCCCGGGGCGGTTTTTTTTTCGGTCAACCTGTCAAATTTTTGCCCATTCCGACACAGTCGCAAAAAATGACGAAATTGCCCTTGGCGCAATTATTGTTTCTGATCAACCAGTCAAATTTTAGCCCATTCCGACACAGTGTAGAAAAATGACGAAATTATCCCTGGCGCGGTTTTTATTTCCGATCAACTTGCCAAATTTCAGCCCATTCCGACGCAGTCGAGAAAACTGACGAATTTGCCCCCGGCGCGGTTTTTGTTTCCGATCAATCAGTCAAATTTTAGCCCATTCCGACACCGTCGCGAAAAATGATGAAATTGCCGCAGGCGCGATTTTTGTTTACGATCAACCTGTCAAATTTTAGCAAATTTTGGAACAGTCGTGAAAAATGACGAAATTCACCCGGCACGGTTTTTGTTCCCGATCAACCTGTCAAATTTTAGCCCATTCCGACATAGTCGAGAAAAATGACGAAAATGCCCCCGGTGCGATTTTTGTTCCCGATCAACCTGTCAAATTCTAGCCCATTTTGACACAGTCGCGAAAAATTAGAAAATTGTCCCCGACGCGATTTTTATTTCCGATCAACCGGTCAAATTTTATCCCATTCCGACACAGTCGCGAAAAATGACGAAATTGCCCCTGGCGCGATTTTTATTTCCGATCAACCTGTTAAATTTTAGCACATTCCGAAACAGTCGTGGAAAATGACGAAATTGCCCCCGGCGCGGTTATTGTTTCTGATCAACTAGTCAAATTGTAGCCTATTCCGACACAGTGCATAAAAATGACGAAATTACCCCCGGCGCGATTTTTATTTTCGAACAACTTGCCAATTTCAGCCCATTCCGACACAGTCGAGAAAACTGACGAATTTGCCCCCGGCGCGATTTTCGTTTCCGATCAATCAGTCAAATTTTAGCCAACTTCGACACCGTCGCGAAAAATGATGAAATTGCCCCTGACGCGATTTTTTGTTACCGATCAACCTATCAAATTTTAGCCAATTCCGGCACAGTCGCGAAAAATGACGAAATTCACCCGGCCCGATTTTTTTTCCCGATCAACCTGTCAAATTCTAACCCATTTTGACACAGTCGCGAAATATGACGAAATTGCCCCAGGCGCGATTTTTATTTCCGATCAACCTGTCATATTTTAGCCCATTCCGACACAGTGGCGAAAAATGACGAAATTGCCCCCGGCCCGATTTTTGTTTCCGATCAACCAGTCAAATTTTAGCCGATTCCAACAAAATCGAGAAAAATGACAAAATTGCCCCCGCGCGCGGTTTTTATTTCCGATCAACCTGCCAAATTTCAGCCCATTCCGACACAGTCGAGAAAACAGACGAAATTGCCCCCAGCGCGATTTTCGTTTCCGATCAACCAGTCAAATTTTATCCCATTCCGACACCGTCGCGAAAAATGACGAAATTGCCACTGGCG
>NW_019234198.1:0-440 GCF_002742605.1 Olea europaea var. sylvestris
TGTTTCACATTTATGATTTGAATCAATTTGAAACCTAGGCAAGTAATTTAGTTTGCTTAGTCTACGTAAATCATTGTAATTTATGTGACCTAATCTACCACGTCACAGATTAGGAGACTCAAGCAAGTAAACAGAATGAGTTTTCTCATTACTCATAACAGTTGGGGTTACAGCAATTACATTCAATTTAAACAGGCCATCGGTCATATAATATTTCCCAACATAAACTTCTATTTTGGTAATCACCAGCTTATCCGCCTCAAAGACCATGCGGAACCCATTCTTGCTTAGTAGAGACCCAAAGACCAGATTCTTGCGAATCTCTGGCACGTACAGTACATTAGTTAGAGTAAGCTCTTTGCCAGATGTCATCTTCAGGATCACCTTTCCTTTACCAAGCACTTCAAAAGTTGCAGAGTTTCCCATGAACAACTTTTCAC
>NW_019234198.1:1007-2395 GCF_002742605.1 Olea europaea var. sylvestris
ACATATACATGATACAGAGAATTCTGTAGGCCATCCAAGACATAGTTGCGGCACAAAAAATCAGCACTTTTCCAAGTGTCCCAAGCTGCGCGCCTATGCACATCAGTGTCGTTTTCAGCCACGATAAGGGCATCCTCAGTGAGAAAATGTACAAGGCCCAACGTAGTGAGATAAAAAATCATCTTATTCTGTCATGTCTTAAAATCAGTACCAGCAAACTTATCCGGTCAAATTGCATGATTCACCGGAAATGGAGTCGAAAACGATGGCAAAGGTATTGTGCCCAACTGGATTGCCGAGACCGCAGAGCTGAAGGCAAAGTTGGGTTCACTCCAACATGAGGAACCCCGCCTCCAATTATCCCATCAATGGGAGAAATGTCAGTCGTGGTCTCCATAGGATTAACAACAGTCATTGCAGGATTTGTTACACCTGTACCAATAGTGTTGCTTCCGTTGTTCACATCGTTATTTTCATGTGACGCCATTGAACCGGAACAAGCAACAAATAATTTAGAATAATTATAAGTTTGTAAAGTTGTATATAAATTCGAGATCAAGTTATCTGTTCAGAAAATAAAACTGCTGAGTTAAAGAACAGATTATTTTGTCAAATTATTAACAACTTAACAATCATTTAAAATGAATTAGAAATCATGCAAAAACCATGAATTGGAAAAATTGACAAAAACTAATGAACAAAATTTGATTTACTAAAACCAATTCGATTTAAGTTTGTAGGTAAATATTAGAGAATCAAATCAAACGGAAGGCCTGTGTATTCACAGTTTCCTTAAATCGAATTCGCCGCCTTACCGGAGTGGAAGAGATTTTGATCGGTGTTCGATTCCCAGGATACAATCGGTTGTCGGTTCACGTTGCACTACGTTAACCGCCTGCGAACTAGTTGTGATATACTCTATCTCACAATGAAATTATAAGCACAAGGAAGAACTTGAAAGTGAGAAAAAGAAGATTGTTGCTTAGAGGAAGAAGCTTGCATTTCACTTGTGATTTTCCAACCTAGAGAGAGTCCTATTTATACTAATGGAGAAAAAGTTAGCTTATTAATCAAGGAGTTAAAACATTCATTGATAAAGGAGTTAAAAAAATGAAAGGACTTGAGTTACAACATATGAAGAAATTTCTATTCAATATTTTTCATTCAATTCTAACAGATACATGTTGTGAACATCATGAAATATGCAGATAATATATATGTTCGATCAGCTTAAATTATAAATTATGCTTTGCTAAACATGCTCTTAATATAAATCTTATAAAAGTGTTAGTCCATCCAAAATATTCCAATGGTTCTTTGCCATTTTCAGATATTTTGATAGAAATTCCCCCTATATGGCATTTTTCTATTAAACCTAGTATTCTTAT
>NW_019234199.1:0-2395 GCF_002742605.1 Olea europaea var. sylvestris
TGTTGATAGGAAACAAAAATCGCGTCGGGGGCAATTTCATCATTTTTCTCGACTGTGTCGGAATTGGCTGAAATTTGGCAGTTCTATCTGAAATAAAAATCGCGCCGGGGGCAATTTCGTCATTTTTCTCGACTGTGTCGGAATGGGCTCAAATTTGACTGGTTGATCGGAAACAAAAATCGCGCAGCTGGCAATTTCGTCATTTTTCGCGACTTTGTCGGAATGGCCTCAAATTTGATTGTTGATCGGGAACAAAAACCGCATCGGGTGTAATTTCGTTATTTTTCGCGACTGTGTCGGAACTGGCTAAAATTAGACTGGTTGATCGGAAACAAAAATCGCGCAGGGGCAATTTCGTCATTTTTCTCGACTGTGTCGGAATTGGCTGATATTTGACAGTTTGATCGGAAATAAAAATCGCGCCGACGGTAATTTCGTCATTTTTCTCGACTGTGCCGGAATGATCTCAAATTTGATAGGTTGATTGGGAACAAAAATTGCGCCGGGGCAATTTTGTCATTTTTCTCGACGATGTCGGAATGGGCTGAAATTTAACAGGTTGATCGGAAACAAAAATCGCGCCGGGGGCAATTTCGTAATTTTTCGCGATTGTGTCGGAATGGGCTCAAATTTGAAAGGTTGATCGGGAACCAAAATCGCGCCGGGTGTAATTTCGCCATTTTTCGCGACTGTGTCTGAATTGGCTAAAATTTGACTGGTTGATCGGAAGCAAAAACTGCGCCGGAGGCAATTTGGTCAATTTTCTTGACTGTGTCGGAATTGACTGAAATTTGGCAGTTTGATTGGAAATAAAAATCGCGCCGGCGGCAAATTCGTCATTTTTCTCGACTGTGTCGGAATGAGCTCAAATTTGACAGGTTTATCGGGAACGAAAATCGCGCCGGTTGTAATTTCGTCATTTTTCGCGACTGTGTCGGAATTGGCTGAAATTTGGCAGTTTGATCTAAAATAAAAATCGCGCCAGGGGCAATTTCGTCATTTTTCTCGACTGTGTCGGAATGGGCCCAAATTTGACAGGTTGATCGGGAACAAAAATCGCGCCGGGTGTAATTTCGTCATTTTTCGCGACTGTGTCGGAATGGGCTCAAATTTGACAGTTTGATCGGGAACAAAAATCTCGCCGGGGGCAATTTCGTCATTTTTCTAAAACTGTGTCGGAGTTGGCTGAAATTTGGCAGTTTGATCTGAAATAAAAATCGCACCGGGGGCAATTTCGTCATTTTTCTCGACTGTGTCAGAATGGGCAAAAATTTGACAGGTTGATCGGGAGCAAAAATCGCGTTGGGTGTAATTTCGTCATTTTTCGCGACTGTGTCTGAATTGGCTAAAATTTGACTGGTTGATCGGAAACAAAAACTGCGCCGGGGGCAATTTCGTCATTTTTCTTGACTGTGTCGGAATTGGCTGAAATTTGGCAGTTTGATCGGAAATAAAAATCACGCCGACGGTAATTTCGTCATTTTTCTCGACTTTGTCGGAATGGGCTCAAAGTTGACAGGTTTATCGGGAACAAAAATCGCGCCGGGTGTAATTTCGTCATTTTTTGCGACTGTGTCGGAATTGGCTAAAATTTGACTTGTTGATCGGAAACAAAAACTGCGCCGGGAGCAATTTCGTCATTTTTCTCGACTGTGTCGGAATGGGCTCAAATTTGACAGTTTGATCGGAAACAAAAATCGCCCCGTTGGTAATTTCGTCATTTTTCCCGACTGTGTTGGAATTTGCTGAAATTTGGAAGTTTAATCGGAAATAAAAATCGCACCGTCGGCAATTTCGTCATTTTTCTCGACTGTTTCGGAAAGGGCTCAAATTTGACTGGTTGATCGGGAACAAAAACCGCGCCGGGGGCAATTTCGTCATTTTTCTCGACTGTGTCGTAATTGGCTGAAATTTGGCCGCTTGATCGGAAATAAAAATCGCGTCGGCGGCAATTTCGTCATTTTTCTCGACTGTGTCGTAATGGGCTCAAATTTGACAGGTTGATCGGGAACAAAAATAGCTCCGGGTGTAATTTCGTCATTTTTCGCGACTGTGTCGGAATTGGTTAAATTTGAATGGTTGATCGGAAACAAAAACCGCGCCGACGGTAATTTCGTCATTTTTCTCGACTGTGTCGGAATTGGCTTAATTTTTTCAGTTTGATCAGAAATAAAAATCGCGCCGGGGGCAATTTCGTCATTTTTCTCGACTGTGTCGAAATTGGTTGAAATTTTTCAGTTTGATCGGAAATAAAAATCGCGCCGGTGGCAATTTCGACATTTTTCTCGACTGTTTCGGAAAGGGCTCAAATCTGACTGGTTGATCGGGAACAAAAACCGCGCCGGGGGCAATTTCGTCATTTTTCTCGACTGTGTCGTAATTGGCTGAAATTTGG